>NC_060278.1:49654510-49810102 GCF_021613505.1 Equus quagga
TAGCCACAATTGCCAGAGAAGGGGAAGCTCCCTGAGAAACAACTGGACGAACTCAGGACTCCATTCGGCCTCCTCTGAACTTGCCAAGTCATGCTGAATGCTGTGCGTTGCTGGATAAGCCCACTCTAACATCCCCAGCTGAGGATTTTTGGCCTCAGCCAGTTTTCCACTGATAGTTGGCCTAAGGTGGGGTGAGCAGCCCTCCGAGCCACAACCTCCACACCAATAAGGTCCATATGGACGTCCGTCCAAAGACTCCACTGGGGGGAATTCCCACTTTCCACACCAATTGTGAGGATCCCTGAGGATTTTTTCATTCATTTTTTCATCCGGACGATGGCAGCCAATTGCTTAATTTCAGCCTCCACTAGGGGGCACTTGTTCATGGCCACATATAATCTATATAGCCTGGTGGCCCCTTTTCGTTTAGTTCATAGGTAGGTGCTCAAGGAAAGTCTTCAGCTCAGGGTGAGAGACAGGACATGTTTCCTCTTCCAAAGGACAGCCAACCAGTCTGTCCTTTACTCTCCTCCTTTGTCTTTTCCGTCTTTATTACCCTGGGGGTGGTTACTGCAAAGCTGAGTAAATTACCCTCACCACTCTCATGGGTATTGTGCTGCTTATCGAGTAGAGGGCACCAGTCCTCTTCCCTAGAGTCCTGCCCTCGGTCTCATCTTCCCCTGGGAGTTTAAGCTCCTACCTCCTTTCCAGGTGGCATCCTGAGGAGAAGCAGCTGCGAGCAAGGGCCAACATGCATCTCGTGGCTTGAAGCCCCTCTTCATAGGACATCCACCACCTTTGGAGCTCTGAGAGGGCAGCAATATAAACCTCCTTGCCTTTAGTCACTTGAAGTAATGCTTTAGCCAGCTCAGCCCAAGGGTTGGGTTCTGGGTATCTCTCTGAAGATGGGCTAGAATGACACCATTCACAACAACAAATCGCAGTATGACAGCTGCGGAGCCATGCCAGATGTTTACAAAGGCATCTCCCCAACCTGCACTTAGGAGACTGGCCTCAGCGTGTTATCTCTGGCTTATTTACCTGCTGTAGGGGTCCCTGGGGATGAGGTTGACCTCTTGCCTCACAGTACCCCAAATCATCAGCCCAGCCTCAAGGACCTCTGCTCATGATGGCCATTTTCAGGTGATGGGTGGCCCTCCCTCGGTACAGAGACATGCGCTCTTCCCTTGTTATATACAGGCCGACAGGTCTTGGGAGGTGCGTAGCCTGCCTAGTAGGGGACCCAAGTGTGTGGACTGACCTCCTTCCCCAAAGTCAGTTCCAATGGCATGGGCTCACTCAAATACTGCTTGGGCAATCTAATAAGGCACAGGGGAGACAACGAAAAATATAGAGTAGAAAACAACACAGCAATGCCACACCCAACCGAGCCCAGTTGTTCCAAATTTTGAGCCCCAACTGCTTAAAGCCATCTAGGACCATTTTGACAACTGATGGTCTTACTGACTGGGTAGACCTCATTATCTATTTCCTGATCAACTCCAAAAATCCTAGGTTTTTCCTCAACACCACTTGTAAGGGATTTGAGAGATTCTGTGACTGAACAAGGAAAAAGATATAATCATGATGTGACATTGGAAGATATTTGAAGAGGTAATGACCTTAGATTTCGAAAACTGTAGAAAGACATCAAGAAGTATACAAACGCAAGCAACTCTACAAATACTTAAGCAAGATAAACACAAACACCACAGTTATACATGTCACAGTTAAACTACTGAGGAAAAAAAAAACACACAGCAAAAACATTTCTAGGAGCAGCCAAAGGAGGAAGTGTGGTGGGTGACATATTACCCTCACGGAAGTAAACGTAAGGTCATTAGTTGATTTTCTGTATTAGTTTCCTATTGCCATAACAAATCACCACCAACTTGGTTGCTTAAAACAAGAGACATTTATTCTCTCACTGTTCAAGTGGCCAGAGGTCCAAAATCAAGGTGCCGTCAGGACCACATTCCCTCCCAAAGCTCTGTAGGAGAATCCTTCCTTGCCTTTTCCAACTTCTGGTGGCTTGTGGTGCTCTTTGGTTATGTCGGCATAACTCCAATGTCTGCCTCCATCTTCACACGGCCTTCTTCTTTCTATGTCTCTCTGTCCGTTCCTTCTCTTATGAGGAGACCAGTCATTGGATTTAAGGCCTACCTTGAAACCAGGATGATTTCATTGTGCAATCACCAAATAATTATATCTGCAAGACCCTGTTTCCACATAAGGTCACATTATGAGGTTCTGGGTGGACATGAATTTTGGGGGGACACCATCCAAATCCACTATACCTTCCCAAGGAAATAATGAAAATTAAAATATAATGAGTCTTCAAAGAGTAAAAGGAAAAAATGTAACCACTGATTTCTATAACCAACTGAAAATATCCTACAAAACTAAGGGCCAGTTTAAAATATATTTGTAGAAAGAAACTGACAGAATTCATCAATACCTGCATACACTGAAGAAAATAGGAAAATGAATTCTGTAGGCAAAAGAAAACTATTTCCAGATCAACGTAAATAGAAGAAGGAGTGAAGAGCAAGAAGGAACACAGATATATGGGTAAATTTCAATGAATATTACTGAATAGATTATCTGTGAGGATTTACAAGGAAAAGATAGAAGGGAAAAATGGATTTAAAGTATTGTTAAATTATTATATATTCTCCTAGAAGATATTGTGTAGATACAATAATTTAGATTCAAGTTAAGTATGTTAAGCATACATATAATATGAAGATTAACTCCAAAATATACTAAAAGAATATACTAGTAAATATGCAAGTAAAGGCAAAAGTGGACTTAAGGAAAGTTCTTTAAAAAAAAGATAATAAAGAGAAGAAAAAGAAGTATTGTTCAGGGGAGACATATTTAATCTAATTGTAATACATCATATTTTGTCCCCTGATGTATTGACATTATATTAAACATATTGACCAAATATGCTAATTAAAAGAAAATGATTTTATTGTATAATAAGGAAAACACTTATATGGCTTGTAAGAGACACAAAAGAAAGAAGGGAGAACAGAGTTTGCAAGCAAAAAAAATGAGAAAATATACAGCAAATATATTATTAAGAAAAGAAAGATTGGGTTTCTATACTAATATCAGATAAGGTGGCTTTACAAATGAAAGAATTAACAAGTTAGACACAGCAATTTATGAGTAAAAAGGCCCACTGCTAAGAAAAAAAAAAGAAATTCTAACTTTTTGTATGTGATAACACAGCTGTACACATATAAAGCATAATTTGACAGAATTAAAAAGAAAAATAGAAAAATCCACACTTATATTTGGGGATTTTCACATAATTTTGTCAGTTATAATGAAGCATTTTTTTTAAAAAGCAGTTGATATAGAAGAGAACATCAACACAATTAACAAACTTAAAATTGGGAAACTTAGAACACTGCACCCAATGAAAGCAGAGTAACCATCCTTTACAATTAAAGAATATTTATCAAAGTGACACAAGTGTGTGTCATTTAGCAAATCGTACATATTTCAAAAGATTACAAATATATAGAACACGTCTTCTGAACTATCTAAAGTTAGAAAATAAAAACACTATCATTGCTGTTAAAAATCAGTTGTTTGGAAATGAAATGCTAGACGTCTAAATTGAATATAGGTCAAAGGACAAATAAAAATTAAAAATACTTTGAACTGAGTGATAATAAATGTGACATATCAAAATTTGTGTGATACAGCAAGTCACATGGAGAGAAAAACTGAGAGTCTTAAAGTATGTTTTAGAAAAGAAGAATGTTGGAAAATCAATGGCTTTGTTTTCTGCTTCAGGAAATTTAAAAATAAACTTCAAATTAAAACCAAAAAAAATAAGAGCAACGTATAGATAAAAGTTGAAATTAATGAAATTTAAATATGTATATTTACATATACCTATGTAAAATAGAGAGACTCAAAAAGTGAAAAATTGTTTCTTTGAAAAAAGCAAATAAAATTCCCAATAACTGCACAGGGAAGACTACATAAGAATTATAGACAGATGTCTCTCGTAAACATAGATCCTAAACACAATTTTATACAAACTGAATGCAGGCAATACATACAAAGAATTCCACATCAGTCAACATGGGTCAGCTCTAGGTTTCACTGGTTTGTATAGTACTGAAAATGAATCAATGAAATTTATACCAAGGGAAGGAGAAAAACTATGGTTTTTCAATATGTACCAAAAGAATATTTGATAAAAATCAAATAAGATAAAATAAAACGGGGATTTCTTAATCTGAAAACAAAACCCAAGGAATCTGATAGTCCACTTGTATTCATAAATTTCCTGATCAAATTAGTAGGTGCAATAAGAAAAGAAAAAGGGGGCAAAGAACATAAGATGTAGAAGCAATCAAATTATCACTATTCGTAGTTGACCTGGTTGTATATGTAGAAAATTCAGATAGGCTAGTCCAATTACTAAGCAAACCCATCAGGGTTACTGGATAAAGGCTAATATATATCAATTTTATTTCTATATACTGGCATCAAAAATTAAATTTTTAGGGGCCAGCCCAATTGCATAGTGGTTAAGTTCACATGTTCTGCTTCGGTGGTCCGGGGTTCACAGATTCAGATCCCCAGCATGGACCTACACACTGCTCATCAGGCCATGCTGTCATGGCATCCCACATATAAAAAGTGAAATAAAGTACTTTTATAGAATGACTTTAAACAACGTTCAAAATCCAAATATTTTGGCATATAACTAACCACGGATGTATAGGATCTTTACAAAATATGAAGACAAATTAACAAAGGTCTAAATACATGCAAGAATATATTGTGTCCATGAATATGAAGACTATCACTGTAAAATGATAATTCTCCTCAAATTGGTCTAAAATTAAACCAATTTCCATAATTTCAGTAGAGTTTTCTGCACCTATGTGTAGAGAGCTGTGTACATACACATCTTTCTCTCTATATATAGTATGAATAGAAATAAAGATGAGATACAGATAAAAATACAAGGGACACATAATGAAAATGTATGGAGAACGCTTACAACTCAATGACGTGACAAATCATGATTTGTATATTTTTCTGTCTGTATGTTATACAGCAAAATTATTTATTTAAAAAAGAAAGAAAAATTATGCCACCAAAAATAGATGGGGAAAGATAAATGCTTTGTAGTACTGTTGGGAAATATGGCTCAACATAATAAAAAAGTAGGAAATCTGGATTCAATCTAATATCATATATAAAGAAATACTACAGATAAATTAAAGGCAATTTTTAAATTTTTATTGAGGTAGCATTGGTTTATAAAATTATATAAATTTCAGGTATATATCGTCATATTTCTGTTTCTATGTAGACTACATCGTGTTCATCCCTCAAAGTCTAACTACCATCTGTCACCATACACATATGCCTTATCACTCATTTCTGCCTGGTCCTTCCCACCGTCCCCTCTGGTAACCACCAATCTAATCCCTGTATCTATGTGTGTGTTTGTTGTTGTTGTGTTTTTATCTTCTACTTATGAGTGAAATCACATGGTATTTGGCTTTCTCCATCTGACTTATTTTGCTTGGAATAATACCCTCACGGCCCACCCATATTGTCACAAATGGTAACATTTCATCTTTTTATGGCTGAGTAGTATTCCATTATGCATATATATCACATCCTCTTTATCCATTCATCCACTGATGGGCACTTTAGGTGTTTCCAAGTCTTGGCTTTTGTCAATAATGCTGCAATGAACATAGGAGTACAAATATCTTTTTTGACTTAGTGGTTTTTGGGTAAATATCCAGAAGTGGCATAACTGGATCACATGGTATTTCTATTCTTAATTTTTGAGGAATTTCCACACTGTCTTCCATAGTGGCTGCACCAGTTGCATTCCTACTGGCAGTGTATGGGAATTCCGTTTTCTCCATATCCTCTCAAATGCTCATTTTTTGTCTTGTTAATTATATATAGCCATTTTGATGGGTGTGAGGTGATATCTCATTGTAGTTTTGATTTGCATTTCACTGATAATTAGTGATGTTGAACGTATTTTTATATACCTGTTGGCCATCTGTATATGTTATTTGGAAAAATGTCTATTCAGATCCTTTGCCCATTTTTTAATTGGATTGTTTGTTTTTCAGTGGTTGAGTTGAATCTGTTCTCTCAAAGGCAATTTTAAAATGAAATATATAATGTAAAAAGAAAAAAATGTATGAAACTATGTTTGTGATGAGGGATGCTGTAGGACTTCTGAAATAAACCTTTAAAAGCAGAAAACATAAAATAAAACTAATTTAATCATCTACAAATATATTTCTCAGGAAATAACACCATGCATAAAGTGAATAGGCATATATCAATTTAAGATAATATATTCACAATTTCTAAAACAAAGTAGACACTGATATCCGTAATAGATACGTATTTAAAAAAAACTACTTTAAATAAAAAGACAGGACCACCAATTTAAAATATTGGAAAGGACACAAATAGGTGATTTACGGAAATCCAAAAGAATAAGACACATAAGAAGATTTGGTAAATATATTAGTAATCATAATAATACATATTAAGAAAATGTTTTAGTTTCCCAGAGTTGTGAAACAAAAACACCACAAGCTACACAAGGGAATTTATTCTCTTCACAGTTGTGGAGGTTAGAAGTCCAAAACAAAGTAGTCAGTAGGTTTAGTTCCTTAGGAAGGCTCTGAGAGAGAATCTGTTCCCTGTCTCTCTCTTAGCTTGCGGTCATGGCCAAAAATTCTTGGCTTGTGGATACATCACTCAATCTCTGCCTCCAACTTCACATGACGTTATCCCTATGGCTCTGGATCTTCACATGCTGTCTTATAAGTACATCAATCCTATTGGATTAGAGGCCCACATTGCTCCAGTATGACCTGATGTTAAATAATTCTATGTATAACAACCCTATTTCCAAATAAGGTCATGTTCTGAGGCACTGCAGGTTAGGGCATAAACATATATATCTTGGGGAACATCATTCAACCAATAACAGACAACGATTAGATATCACTTTGCACCTATTAGATTGAAAACTGGAAAATGTCAAATGTTTACATGCATGTGGGTCTCTTGGAAACCTTATGGCTGGCTTTGCATTTGTAACTTATTGCCACTATTATGAAGAACAAACCAGCATTATATATTTCAATTAAGTGAAACGCTATACTAAGATGCATAAATTATCTTCCTGGGTAGCTAGTAAAAAGATACAAGTTGACAAAGAACAAATATGAAGATTCTGTATTGTTTATAGCAGGAAAGCATTGGAGGCAGTCTGAGGCTCCATCCCAGGAGACGTAAATACGTAAAATGGTGTGAATTCTCAACATGGAACATGACAGATCACTTAGAAGAGAATAAACATGCACATGAAAATATGAATATATATTTCAAAAATAATATTTAGGGAGAAAAGTAAAATAAGGATCAAAATGATGTTCAGGCTATTTATATACATTAAAATAAACGCCAACAAAATAATAAAACAAGTTTCACATGAACACATACAAACAACAGCATACGAATTAAAATCGTGTAATGTAAATAAGAGGGAGTGGTTAACCAAAGATTAATTAGATAAATAGGATGGAGACATCCCATGAGCAAATAGTGTGTGGAACTGAGGATATTGAGGCACACCAAGGAGCATGGTTACCTTACAGCTCAGCTCCAAGGATGTGGTAGGCAGAACTATAAAATGAATCTCAATGACCCATAGGTCTGTATAATCCACTCCTCTAGTGTGGGCAGTATCTGTGAATAGGATTAGAAATCACACTTTTGATTATGCTATGTTATATGACAGAAGGAATTTTCCAGATGCAATTAAGATCCTTATGCAGTTGACTTTGAGTTAATCAAAAGGGGGATTAGATTGGCCTCACTTAATCAGACAATCCCTTTAAAGAGGGCCTGGGGCCCTCCATGGGGTCAGAGAGATTCCCATGTTGGCCTTGAACAAGTAAGCTCTCATGTTGGGAGTGGCTCTATAGAGAGAGTCACACGGCAAGGACCTGAGGTCAGCCTCTAGGAGGTAAAAGTTGTCCTCCATTTACAGCTTCCAAGAAAACAAGGACTTTAGTCTTGCAACCATAAGGAACTGGATTATGCTAACATCCACTTGAGGCTAGAAGAGGACCAAGGGCTCCAGAAATGAATGACTCCAGCCTAGCCCATATCATTGATTGCCACCTGTGAGACCCTGAGCAGAGGACCCGGATAGGCTGTGCCCAGACCCTAAACTATGGAAACTGAGAAAATAAACATAGTTCTTTTAAGCCTTTGAGTTTGTGATAATTTACTACACATCTCTGGATAACGAACACAAGGAGCACAAGGAAAACAGCACAAATTCCTCTATTCTTGAGGTCAAAAGAGAAAAAGAAAAATGAAAGAAAGATGGAAGGAGAAGAAAGCTGTTGTGATTTATAGTGTTATCTGTTAGCAGTCTGTTAGCTTCCTCAAGCAGTAAACCAACATTTGCTTTCTTTCATGGCAATTTATGATCTTCTGGTTAGTGCCTGCATATTTTTACCAGTTGCCGCACTAGGTGTGTTGGATATCAAAAAAACAAAACAAAACAACAACAACAACAACAAAAAAGAAAAAGGAAAAAAACAGACAAAGTCACTGCCCCGAAAAAGCTTACCATTTTGGGGAAAACAGAAAGCCCTGAGTAACCGAGACAATTGCCTATTTGAGTGACTCCACTTCTCCCTTCCCACACTCTAATTACCATTTTTATGTTTTAAGTTAGCCAATAAACAGCCAACACATGAAACCCTAGACAGCCTAGAAACCCTAGAGCCCCAGGTCAGAGCTCTCTCTCTCTCTACCTGCTACCTCAGTGTATGGCCCTTGGTGTGCCATGTACTCTCCAGGAACTGTGAGTAATCTTTTCTTTCTTTTCTTTCTTCTTTCTTCTTCTTTTTTTTTTTTTGGTAAGGAAGACTGGCCCTGAGCTAAGATCTGTTGCTGATCTTCCTTTTTTTGCTTGAGGAAGATTGTTGCTGAGCTAACACTTGTCCCACCACAGCATGGCTTGATGTGCCATGTGTAGGTCCGTGTCCAGAATCTGAACCTGTGAACTGGGCTGCCAAAGCAGAGCGTGCAAACTTAACCACTATGCCACCTGGCTGGCCCCTCCACGACCTGTGAATCATCTTGTTCCTCAATGATCTCTGATAATTTTGCTGAAGTGTGTCCTGCAATCATAATAAGGACCATAAGGGCCAGTCCAGCCACAACATTGGCCCTGGTGGGGAAATTTTGGTGGGGGCGCCCAGTGAGTAATAAGGACCCCAGTGAGTGCCTCAGGCATTCCTAACCAGTAACATCACTAGCAATAGGCCGGGACTGACACCACAGTATGTTTATAATACGCAAAAGAGTAATAGGAATAGCATGCTGTAGTGCCCTTTGAAACTTGTGTTTATACGGAATTCTCACCTTCTTGACACTATTTTTAGAAGATGTCTCTCTCTCTCTCTTCTGCTCTTTCTGGTTGTGTTAGTCTATTTTCATCTCTCATAAGCTGGAAACATGTCAAACCTTAGAAGATGAATTCCATTTTTAAATTTTTTGGAATGCAAAGAAAGACCCTTCTTTTTTTGTTTTTTTTCCCAAGGAAAATTAGTCCTGACTAACATCTGCTGCCAATCTTCCTCTTTTTGCTGAGGAAGACTGGCCCTGAGCTAACATCCATGCCCATCTTCCTCTACTTTATATGTAGGACGCCTACCACAGCATGGCTTGCCAAGCGGCGCTGTGTCCGCACCCAGGATCCGAACTGGCGAACTCCGGGCTGCCACAGAGGAACGTGCGCACTTAACCACTGCACTATCTGGCCGGCACCAGAAAGACCTTTCTTACTCCTGTCCTTTAGTAAGGAGCACAGGTTGAGTTTATAGGACTGCAATAATCCACCTCACTAGGAACGTAAAGTGGAAACATTCCTGAAGATTATTAGAACAATTTCCCAGAGTCTGTATTTCCTAACAGAGGCTGAATCACTGCTTTTTATGGCAGCCTCTGGAAGTGTCTTATATACCTTTTTTTCTTTTGACAAATCCTGGAATAGTTTGTATTGCGGCATATTAAGAGGCTAGGCTAATTAAAATTATATACATTTATTAAATAAACAAGATTATTTATTCTGGAAACGCCAGAAGAATGTAGTCGTTCCATTTGCAATTAATATTTGAGTAAAAATGTATATTAATTACATTTTCACTTTTTCTTTTATTGGTCATATATAACTACTAATTTAATATGTAATTATCACTTTTAAGGGAGAATGTAGGGTAGTCACTATCAAAAGGAAATTACTTTGTTTTGTTGAAACCTAGTTTTGACAATGGCAGTGCTTTGTATGAGAATCCATTTTATTTCCTTTCTGAGCTTTCAGGAAGAATTTTATTCCCCAGCCCCTTGCAGTCAGGTTGCATGACTGATTTTTGCCAGTGGAATATGGGTAAGAATGATGTACATCACTTCCAGACACCACTATAAATCCTCTTGGGAGAACTTCCAGTTTATTTCCCTTTTGCCATGCCCAAAGTCACATGTTGAAGCTGGGAGCACCAAAACTGGGAAAATGTTTGAGTATTTAAATTAAGATACGTAACGGAGCCCTCACTGACCATATTAATATGATTGCATTAAGCCCCTGCTATTTTGGGTTTATTTTACTGCAGCATAGCTTACCCTACGCAAATACAATAACAATATAGTTTTATTCGCCTTCTTAAGTAACATTTGCAAATTTGACATGGGGTTATATTATATTTGGTCAGTAGAATTTTTTTAATTGACTTTATATACCTTTAGATGCAGAATACACTATTTAGTCATTATTTCCTTATGATTACATCCTTTCTCATTAATTTATTTACATGACAGGCCCTGGAATCCATTTTGGCTTGCAGACCACTGCTATATAATGAGTCTTATTTAATGTTATGTAATAGTGAGCGATCAAATGCTGGCTTCTGTGTGCTTTATATATGAATTATTATGTGTTTCTTAAAGACACAAACAAGAGTAACAGTTGGATAAATTTTAAGACATGATATTTTCAAAATATACTAGATATGGCTTAATAAAAATGTAGATATATAATCTGAAATATGGAACTATTCCATCTAGGTGGGAAGCTAGGTTTAAAACTCAGCATTAAATATGCAGCGTACCTTGAAACAATTTATGCAACTATTAACAAAAATGATAAATAGCTAACCCCAGACCAGCTTGCAATATTTAAAAGCTATGGGATGAAGACTTCTCAGAATCAACACTATATGTCCTGAGCATGTAAACTCAAGTCTGTGGGGCTAATTAAAGTGGGCTAAGGCTTTAGGCAGGAATGTTCTTCTAGATTCAACCTCATCCTGATGCTATGAAATATTTCACTTGCCCAAGAAGTGCCAAGAGTTCATCACAAAACCTTTTAGAAGTACTCAGAATTTTATTTTCATAGAGAATTTTATGAATGGAGGATGGATCAGGGGCAGGATACCATGTGCCTCAGCCTTAATGGATACATTCTAGATATCTTTTCCTCAGCCCAGGCCAATATCTGAGTCTTTCTCATTGGTTTCCCAGAATTGTTTTGGAGACTACATTTCCCATCACTTTACTGACTGGTCTCTTTATTTTAAGGAACTTAACAGGAGCTATAGCAATGAAACAGACAGAGGGTATCTAACATCAACACTGGATAAGTGAAAAATCTTGCAGGGTCTTTGTCTCAAATCAATAATATTGACACTTTCTTTAAATGATCCTAGAGAAACTCTTTTATATACTGCTGAGAATTACCTGTTGGGATGATCTTATTCAATCAAATGTAGGCAAATAGTACTAAGTTTCATAAAATTCTAATTCCCTCACATGAGACTAGGACTCTAAGTCTCCGACGTGAGCTGCTTCCTTAAATATGCTTTGTGTACACTATTCGCGGTACCCACTTTTTGTGAGACCTTCTATCCTTCCTCTGTCAAGATGTCTCTTCCATGTTCAGCACGAGCAATTACTCTGTAGTGCTTCTGCCTCTCCTATACTAATTGTTTAGCTGATGTATTCCTCATTTCCGGAGATCTCTCTGAATCTGTTCTCTAGAAACCAAGAAACTTTGTAGTGATTGCACAGTTGTGTTAAAATAAACACAAAATATGCCATCCACACATATGAAGGGCTATATCTATCTATCCCCTGAATATTATTGCACTATGCTTTCAAACTCTCTGTAAGGAGCAGCAATAATTTTCTTATTCGTTTACTTATATATTCTACAAATATTTATCAAGCAATCGGAGACCCAAAGCAGGAGAGAGGCCCAGAAAGGTGTCTGACCCCCGAGGCTGCCTCTCTCTGTGTCAAAATATATAATGCTGTAGGGTCCTGCCCGGTGGCACAGTGGTTTAAGTCCACACATTCTGCTCCGGCGGCCCAGGGATCACCAGTTCGAATCCCGGGTGTGGACCTCTTCACTGCTTGGCAAGCCATGCTGTGGTAGGAGTCACACATATAAAGTAGAGGAAGGTGGGCACGGATCTTAGCTCAGGGCCAGTCTTCCTCAGCAAAAAGAGGAGGAGTGGCAGCAGATATTAGCTCAGAGCTAATCTTATTAAAAAAAAATTATATATATATATATGTAATGATGCAAATGACTTGTAATACTTTAGATACAACAGGAAAAAGAACATGCGCATAACATATAAATAGATAAATGAATAATGTGAAATTTGCATGAGGCACAGAGTACTTAACATGGTTTCGGTCTTTCCCCACTGGTTAATAGTACTAATTACCAATGGAAGAGTTTCTGCTTTGGGCAATGCCTATTTCGCCAATTCTCTCATCACTACAGAACAAAACAAAACAGCTGCCAGATGGGGGTTTGCATTTGGAAGAAAGGAATGACATTGGTTCCCATTTTTATGTCTTTTTTTTTGGCCTGATTGCAAGCTTAAGTCTGCTAAGTTAGGGAGGATAAAACTTGGAGGAAAATTCCACAGTCGTACTGGCTTGAAGAAGTAGAGGACAGAGTCTGGAGGCACTACTCCTGGAGAGTGAGGAGTAAGTTCCATATAGGAGGGAACCAGAGAGAAACAGTGCCAAATTATGTGACTAAACTCTGCTCAGTTTTTGAACTGGTCTCTAAACTATGCGTGTCCAAGAGAGACTCCAAGAAGCCCAGATAAGTCTAAAGGAACTAAAGAAAATTTTGTGTGGTATCCACCACTGGGGGGACATAAATTAGATTTTGAGTCAGACCAAATTAACTGAACTCTAAAACAAAAATTACTCTTCTGAGGAACATAACAGAATCTAGAGTCTCTACAATGTATCATCAGGATACAATACTTATATTAAAACATAAAAAGAAACACAAAATTGCAATCCAAACTCTAGGAAACCCAATAGAGAACGCACTAAGATAATATAGCTGTTGGAATTAGCAGGTAAAGCTTTTAGAGCAGCTGTTATAACTTATGGAGGATGTAAAATTAAATACTCATGATAAATGAACAAATAGCAGACCTCATCAGAGAAATGAAAACTATTTTGTCTGTCTGAAAATCTCTTTTATTCACCTTCATTTTTGAATAATATTTTTTTCAATGGATAGAGAATTCTAAGTTGACTGTTGCGGAGAGCTGAATGGTATTCCTGACAAAGGCATCAGATTCTAATCTCTGAACATGAACGTTATCTTGGACGGTAAAGTTTTACACATGTAATTACGTTAAGAATTTTGAAATAACCAGGTGATTCTGGATTATCTGAGTGGCTCCTAAATGCTCTCACAAATGTCCTGAGGACCAAAGGAAGACTAGACACATCAACATGAGAAGATCATGTAGAGATCATGTAGGGAGAGATTAGAGTGATACATCTATAAGACAATGAATGCCAAGATACGCCAGCAGACGCCAGAAGCTGGAAGAGGCAAAAAGTGAATTCTCCCCAAGTCTCTGAGGGAGGGTGGTCTTCTAACATCTTGATTTCAGACTTCTGGTCTTTAGAAGTGTAAGAGAATAAATTTCTATTGTTTTAAGCCTGTGAGGATTTGTCACAGTGGCCTTAGTAACCTATATAGATTTTTGTACTACACTATAGAGAGCTGCAAATATCTAAAAATGTGGAAGTCAGTTTGGAATTGGATAATGGGTAGAGGCTGTAATAATTTTGAAGCCCATGTTAGAATAAGTCTAAGATTAAGTTAAATAGACCACGGATAGATATATGGATGCTAAAAGCACTTCTGGTGAGGATTCAGTAGGAAATGAAGGGCATGTTAGAGAAAGCCTATATCATTATAGAGATACATATATCATAATGAACAGAATTCTGGTAGAAATGTGAATCTTACAGGTGCTTCTGGGAGCCAGCCCGGTGGTATAGTGGTTATGTTTGCATGCCCCATTTGGAGGCCCAGGGTTTGCTGGTTCAGATCCCAGGCATGGATCTACACACCACTTATCAAGCCATGCTGTGGCGGGGTCCCCCATACAAAGTGGATGAAGACTAACACAGATTTTAGTTCAGTGGTAATCTTCCTCAAGCAGAAAAGAAGGTGCTTCTGGTGATAGCTGCGTCCTATAGTTGTGTGAAAGCAGAACCTGTTAGCAATAGACTTGGAAATTTAGCTGAGAAGAATTTCAAGCAAAGTGTTGAATATGTGATCTGGCTACCCTTTGCTAATTATATAGCAGAATGCAAGAGGAAAGAGATAAACTGAGGAAGGAACTGTTAGGCACAAAGGAACGAGCATTTGAGGATTTTGGAGGTTTCGGGCTATCCACGTGGCAAAGGATGCTAAAATTAGAAAATGCACTGTTGGAAAGTATGCTCTGGACAGAAGCCCAAGAGTGCACCTGGACAGCCTTTTGCAGAAGAGATTAGACATGTCACTTTTGGGTTCACTGACCCATCTCAGCAGGTCAGAAATAGAAATGGCATTATCTATAAAAGTTTTGTGGAATACATTCTTGTGCAATCATGTGGATCCCTGTTACATACGTGAAAGAATCACGAGGTTTTTGAGAATTTTAGGTCAACACATATACAGCCATCTTGGTCTGAAATGGACACAGAATGAAATGAAAGAAGGTTTTTGCACTTCCAAAATTCTACAGGCAGGTAACAGACTGATAAAATTCTTCAGCTTCAAACACGTGCTAATCTGTAAGAAAAAGAAAGTATGACTCCAACAGTGGAGCCTTGGGCTCAAACAGCAGATTTCTGGCCCAATATGGGTGATCCATGGCTTCAGAGGCCAGCTCTATGGGTATAGAGACCATATTGGTGGGCACCCCAGCTGAAGTATCATGCCACAGAGGATTATTCTTAGGCCTTGAACCTAATGGAATTTTCCTTGCTGGATTTTGAAATTGTTCACATTGGTGACCCCTTCTGTCTTTCTATTCTGCCCTCTTGAGATGAGAATGTCTTTAACTATTATCCTATATCTGTCCCACTGCTGTATTTTGAAAGAAGATAACTTGTTTTTTAATTTTACAGTTTACAGATCCATTGATGAAGAGGAACTTTGTCTCAGATAGATCATATTCAGAGTCTCACCTACATCTGACTTACATGATCTAGATGATGAGAATTGAGACTTTTAAACTAATGATATTTAGATGAGATTGTAGACTTGAGTGATACTGCAATGGGTAAAATTCACTAGTGAATCCATCTTGTTTGGGATTTTCATTTTGGAAAGTTTTTTGATCACTAACTCAATCTTTTTCCCTGTTATGGATCTATTCAGATTTTGTGTTTCCTCTTTAATCATTTTGGTAGTCTATATCTTTTCAGGAATTTTTCTGATTCATCTAGGTTATCTAATTTTTGACATAAAATTGTTCATAGTGTTCCATGATAAACCTTTTCTTTACTGTAAGGTCGGTAGTAATGTCCCCTCTATCATTCCTGGTTTTAAAAAGCTGTATCTTCTAATTTTTTTCTTGTTAAGTAGAGCTAAAGTTTGTCAATTTTGGTAACTTTTGTGTTTGTTGATTTTATCTTTTGTTTTTCTATATTTTATTCACTTCTGATTTAATCTTTCTTCTGCTTGCATTGAATTTAGTTTGTTTTTTACTATTTCTTAATTTCTTAAGTTGTAGGATAAAATTTTTGATATAATCTTTTTTATTCATTGTAAGTTAGGTGTTTATAACTATAAATTTCTCTTTTCACTTTTAACACTGCTTTCACTGCAAGTTTTGTTAAATTGTCTTTTGATTTCATTTATCTCAAAGTATTTCCACATTTCTCTTTTAATTTCTTCTTTGACCCAATGGATATTTAGGAGTGTGCTTTTTAATTTCTATGTATTTGTGCTTTTCTTCTTTTTCAAATTTCTTGCTGTTATTGGTTTCTAATTTTATTCTATTATGGTTGGATAACATACTTGGTGTGATTTCAAGCTTTGAAAATTTATTTAAACTTGTTTTGTGCCCTAACATATATTCCGTGTGCATTTGTGAAGAATAAGTTTTTTGTAATTGTTGGGTGGATTATTCTCTGATATTTGTTAGGTAATTTTAACTTATAATGGTGTTCAAGTCTTCAATTTCCTTATTGATAACTTGTTTAGTTTTTCTATCCATTATTGAAAGTGAGATATTGAAGTCTTCAAATATTGCTATTGAATTGTCTATTTCTCCCTACATTTCTGTAAGTTATTGTCTCATATATTTTGGGGCTCTATGTGAGGAACATAAGAGTCTATATTTTTATATTTTCATTGGCCATTTTATCATTATAAAATATTCTGCTTTATCTCTAGTTGTAATTTTTATCTTAAAGTCTATTTTGTCTGATTCCAGTATAGCCCTTCCAGCTTTGTTTTTGTTATGGTTTGGATGATATATCTTTCCATCCTTTACTTTCAACCTAAAATCTTTGAATATAAAATGACTATTTTGTGGACAATATGTAGTTTGATCATTTTTTTAAATCTATTCAGCCAATCTGTGCCTTTTGACATTTTATGAGAACATTGTTCTCATACTTTCTTTTAGTTCTTCAGACATGGTTTTCTTTAGTTCTTTCAACATCTTTAAGATAGCTAATTTAAAGTCTGTCTGCTTAGTCCAAGTCTGGTCATCTTCAGGGCCAATGTCTCTTAATCGCTTATTTTGCTTCCCTGTGGATTGGTCCTACTTTCTTATTTCTTTGAATGCCTCATGTTTTTTCATTATGGAAAACTGGACATTTTAAATTATATAATGCGACAGCTCTGGCAATCAGAATCAGACTCTGTCCCCAGGGTTTGTTATGGTTCCTGCTTGTGAGTTGTAATTGTTTGATAATTTAGTGACTTCTGTGAACTAATTTGGTAAAGTCTGTATTCTTTGTTGTGTGCCACTTAACGTCTCTAGAAGATTGACTTAGGGGTCAGCTAATGATTGGATAGAGTTCTCTTTAAATGACCAAACTCAACCTCTCAGTCTTTGCTGAGGGGTTGTGTGTGTGTTTGGGGCCACGCCTTCCACATTCAGCCAGGAAGTTTACAACTTTGCCTCAGGCTTTGCTTCTTGCTTTTGCAGAGATTCAATGTCAGCTAGAGGTGAGAGCGTAGGATCTTCTCAGTTATTTTTGGATCATGACACAACCCTATACATGTGAGTGGCCTTCTAGAATCCCAGAGAAATGTTGGACTCTTCATGTCCTCTATGGACATTTTATTCAACAGCTTGGTTAGCCTATTGTTTGTCCCAACTCTTATCCATTACCTCAGGCATCTATGACACTAAAATACTTAACTGTAAACGTTTTCTAAAACTTCCCCTGGGTAGAGACTTTTAGGACAGAATGCAGGTCAAATAAAGATAAGCCATTCGAATGGTGTCTTCCAGGGAACCACCAAACAGGTCAAATAGTGACATTTTGTTGGCAATGACAGTTTGAAAGAACTTCGGCTTCATTCCACTCCCTCCAATCTGATCCCAGGAATGTGCACTGTTCTTTTTCAAGGCTACTGTTTAACTGAGGAACAGGAAATGTGATTAGGGCACACCAGACTGTCACAAACTCACTGTTCTGACTGAGATTCAACCATTTTGTGGAACAGACACTCTCCAGGTTGCTACAAGCCTTGCTTAATTTCCAGAGCCCAGAAAAAGTTGATTCTCCCAATTTTTGCCATTATTTCATTGCTTTTATGGAGGGGTGAATTTTTGGAAGTTTTCTTCTGCCAATATCACTGACTTCACCAAATTATACTCTCTCTTTTTTTTTTTTTTTTTGAGGAAGACTAGCCTTGAGCTAACTACCGCCAGTCCTCCTCTTTTTGCTGAGGAAGACTGGCCCTGAGCTAACATCCATGCCCATCTTCCTTTACTTTATATGTGGGACGTCTGCCACAGCATGGCTTTTGCCAAGCAGTGCCATGTCCGCACCTGGGATCTGAACCAGCAAACCCCGGGCCACCGAGAAGCGGAACATGCGAACTTAACCACTGCACCACCAGGCCAGCCCCCAAATTATACTCTTAAATGTTAAGTCTATTACAATATTTGCTCTTCTTCTTCAGATATTCCTGTTACAAATGTGTGAATAAATGTGAATGTCTTCTACATCTATTCCTTTCTCTCCTCTTCTTTTTTCTCTTCATTCATGTGGCACACGACTGTATATACAAATTGGGGGAAAATTCTATGTTCAAGCATCATCCTAGTTAAATATTTATATCCATCTGGTCACACGAAACTGACTTTTCAGTTATAAATTTCTAACTTTGCTCATGTTAAAAAATCTGCTTTGTGTTATAACTCACATAATTATCTCTGAGTTATAAAAATATTTAACTCATTGAATGTTTCTGGTTTGCAAACTAGTTCTAAGTGCTGTGTGCAACAACCCTCTGAATGCGTACTTTGTGGGCCCTGTTTTACAGAAGAGGACACAAAGCACAGGGTAGTGAATTTACTTTCTTAGCCAGAGAGACCAGTCAGACTCAGGCAATTTGCACTGCAGCCACTATGCTCCCACCACCAACGTACAATACTTTTCGCTCACAGGACTTTGGCACAGCACAGTCGTTTCCAGCATATCATGAAATCAGTGATATCAATTACAGCATCAAGAAAAAGCAGTGACTATTTTTGTGTGTATGAGGAGCATCGTCACTGAGCTAAAATCTGTGCCAATCTTCTTCTATTTTGTGTGGGACGCCACCACAGCCTGACTTGATGAGGGGTGCTAGGTCTGCACCTGGGATCCGAACCTGTGAACCCTGGGCTGCCAAAGCAGAGTGCACAAACCTACCAACTACACCATCGGGCTGGCCCCCATAGTGACTATTTTTATTATACATTTAATTATGCTAAAGTTAAACAACGTTCAAAATAAGTGGTAGCTGTGTTTAGCTAGTGCATTTAAGCTAGTAAATGATCTATAATCAATAATTAAGTTTAAAGCTTAGAATAAGGAAAGATCCTAGACTATTTAACCAATAAAAGTATTCCCTTTTATTTGCATACCTTATAGAATCATTTATAATGAGAAGAAAGTAAGTTAAATATAAAGTATATATAGGACAGTAATGATATATAATGCATAGATAAAAACATCTGCTAGGTATATATGAGATTTCTGAAAACTATCACAAAGTGCCAGGATTAGAGTGTGACAATCATGTACTGGAACTGAATCTAAATAGTATAATTCAAATTATTTTACGTGATAATTATTGGTAAATATCACCACATTCTTAAAATGAAATTTCATTGCTTGGGAGATTTTGCAAGAATGGAATCATAAAAACATTAACATTCTACAAACATAAAGATAATTCCTAGAAATTGCAAAGAGAAAACCTCCAAAAGATTACTATCCTGATCACGTCTTCTGCTCATAATCAAAACACACATAAGACTGATTGGCAAAGTTAGTATGTGTAAGTTGGTATAGCCAATTCAAATATGACCAGTGGAATTCATAAATGTAAAGAAAATGGTAAACTATATTGAAATGGAATAATATATTTACAAGTTCTCAGTAGGCTTAAATTGCATTTCTTGGGGCAAAGAAATGCCCGTCATAGCATCAAAAACAATATTTCTGCACTGGTGACTCAGTGAACCTCTTTGCCCATAATCCTATATTCATCCTGTATTCAATCTGTCATCCACAATGCAGTCTGGGTGATTTTTTAGAAATGCCAGTCCCTTGATGGCTCACTCTGGCTTTCTCAATATTATCCAGACTGTGATGGGCATGACATTTCCTGTCTGATTTATCTGTGAGCCTCAGGTTTGCACAAATTGACTTTATATCTATATATCAATCTGATATCTTACTTTGAGCTCCCTCTGTGCCTAATTCAGTCCATTCTGCATTTAACTTGTCCATTCAATGGTCTTTCTGATCAACGAAGAATTGAAAAATCAGTCATGTTCAATAATATTTTACCTTAAGCTTGCCTTCCTCTACCTTCTACTTGACTCTTCGAGAGTGTGCTGGTCAAGGCAGTCATGCCTATGAGATGATCTCCTCCAGCGTGTGAGAAAAACATACCCATTCTTTTTTGGTGTTGGCTCTCTGTTGGGCTCCAACGTTTAATTAGTCTCACGTCATTTTGTGTGTGGGAGGCGAGGAGTGGCTTCCTCAATATCTGGGCCTGTCCTCTCAGCAGGGGTGATGTTTGTTCCTGGCTCAGGTAGGAAAAGACTTGCAGGTACTGTTGGCACGAATGGATGTCCATAAGCACTCTTTTATTGACAGTTCTGGTCTCGTAGAGACTCAGTCAACCTTCACCCTCACTCCCTATGCATCAGTTGGAGTTTTCTTCTTGACTGAGCATTTGGCTCCTTGAGGGGGAACATAGACTACTTTTCTCATTCAACTATATGCTGCACTCTGGGATCAGAGAAGACTCATGGGTTCCTTCATGCTATTTTCACAGGGCATGGCCTGAGAAGCAAGGGAGTTCTTATTCTCTTTGGCCCTCTTTCTACTCTCCTCATTTCTGCCTCCCATTCCCTCACAATTTAAAGACCTTCTCAAATAATACCCATGAGACAATGGAGGCAAACTTCCTGCCAGCCACATCTTCTTTAAACTCTCCTCTGTAGGACACCCTGCTCTCCACATCTCCACACAGAAGTCTGAAATCTGCCTAATTTTGTTTGCTACATATTCTCTATGCACTCTTCCCTGTTGTAAATGAACACCTCTAGTCTCATGTTCTCAATGTCGCAGGTGTCTACAGGTAAGAGAAGCAGAACACTGCAAACTGTTTGATGTCTCAAGTTAGTAATCTGCCATAAATTAATTTTACATTTTTGGGGAGATGACATCCTTATGATATGTACAGATATCACTTTCTCATCACCAAGCTAAAATACAGAAAACAATGTACCTGTCTAGTCTCAGGTCCTTTATTCCCTGCCTCATCCTTCCACTTTGCCCATTAGCCATGCCAAATACATGCAATTCCCCCAAAGCATTGAGGTATCTTCACCTTTCTTTCACTTAAATATGTTACTCTCTTGGCCTGGAGTACTCTTGCATTTATTTTCTACTAGGTTAACTTGCTCTCTTTTCAGATTCTGTCTAGGAAAGTCATTCACCTAGGAAGACTTCTTTAACCTCCCACCATCCCTTCCTTACTGGGTTACTTGTACTATATGGTAAAAGTCTGTTTACTTGTCTGTTTCACCCTTTAGGGTCATCATGGAGTACTGTCATTCTCTTTTCCTTTAGCAATGTCACAGATAGTTGCTATTCCTTCAGTCAAGTCATAAAGTGAAGAACATACACAATGAATCGCAAAGGGTATGCCAATTGAATGAGAATCAAATCTTTGGCAACAAGTTGCTGCTAGACTATATCTTAGCCTAAGATGACTGATACAGCAATAAATATTCTGAATTGGTTGGCCCACTTTTAAAACAATTTGAGGATGTATCTTTATTTACATAAAATGGTTTGCAATACCCAAATATGTAACATCATTATATAATGATTTCACACGTCACATAAAAAAATTACGTTATGTCAAGCTCCACATTTAATATTGACAAGGTTATTGAGGGCTGCTATAGACTCAGGAGAGATAGAGAGAGATTGAAAGAGAGGGCACACTTGAAGACACTAAAACAATTTCTAGGAATAAAATACTAATTAAAAAAAGAATTATACACTGTGACAGCCAAGAGAAATCTAGGAAGTAGGATGACTAAATGTAATATCGCTTCCTGAATGAGATCCTGGAACAAAAAAAGAACATTAGGTAAAAACCATTGAAATCTGAATAAATAAATTTGAATATACTGTGGAACTTAGTTAATAGTTATCTATGTAGTAGTTGATTAATTGTGACAAATGCACCATATTAATATAAGATGTTAATGATAGGGGAAAATGGATGTGAAATATATGGAGATGTTCTATTCTTTCTCCATAATTTCTTTGTAATTGTAAAGCATTTCTAATATTTTAAAAATAGCTTTTAAAAAATTGAGTCAGTGAAGATAAAGAATTATAGGAGAATGTTTAACTAGTTTATATAATAAATATTTTGATTATATAATAATGTAATATAGCTGGATGTGTGTTTGGAAAACTCTTGTTGACGTGTGAATTCTAATATTTTTAAAATCCACTTTTACAAAAACTTTTTATAGGCATTATCTAAAATATGAACTCATGGAAAAATATTTTCATAGTAAAAGTTACTTGCAAAAATATCTAGTAGGAAAAAATAAGGGAGAATATTTAATGTTGCGTGTATATTTTGTGTAATTGATATATAAATTTTCTACTGGGAAAATATTTTAGTGGGTTTTTTAAAACAATTCTAATTAGTGTAATTTTCAGTATTTTTACAACACGACGGCACTAATCTCTTTCATTTTTGAAACTTTACATGTGCACTGGTAATTTTTCAGCCCACAATATCCCAGAAGACTAATTAAATGCAAAGTCAAATAATATTTTCCCTAATATATTCAAAAGTACGTATAAATATTTCAGGTAAAGGGAACCCTTTTATAATAACTTGATAAATTTTCAAATGGATTTTCTTTTAATCACAATCTTATACTTTATAATGCTAATTGGTTATTTGAATTTTCTCTTGAGTCTGGAATATAAAATGTCTTACTATAGATGATATCCTCATTAGTTAGTTTTTCTTTCTTCCCCTTGTGAATTGTATCCTTTTAGATGAATCAAAATATTTTCATCCAAAATGCATTATACATGAGCCAAAATTTTCCTTCTAAAACAATTTATATATGGCCAAACACTATTTTTCTTGGGAGTTCTATATTTTAAATATTTTTCTTCTATTTGTTTTTCTCTGTTTATATGGCAGCACTGTCAAAAACAGTTACAGATATACCAACTGGTAAATACATTAACATAATAAAATATAAAAGTTCTTTATAGCTTCTTACAGTTTAAATGACTACTTAGAAACCTTCCACTGCAGTGAAAAATTAACCATTTCCAGCAGTGGTGGGCACCTGGTGTAGATGTGATAAGATGAAAGGCATGTAGCAATTTTCTTAGTAAAAGTGTTTTTACTACTTAAAACAGGACCCATATTAAACTTTTTGAATTAAAAGATATTTTTATTTTTGATGATAATATTTTGACCTGAACCCATATAAAGTGGAATTTGTGAGCTTTGTATGGAATAAAGTGAATATTTTTCTGAATACCAAGTGTCGTATGTCTAGTCCTCACCTCAGTATTAGTATTATATTGAGTAAGTAAATCATACTCTCAGGGCATCTCTTTCCATCACGAAATTAAGGTATTGACATGTAAAAATTTATAAGTTGTCTATTAACTCTACAGAGTTTAACATGCCTTTTCTTTTCCATTATCAGCTCTATTTGTTTAAATCTTAATTTAATTTTCTAACATAAATCATCTTTATATTCCTAGATAAGTTTCACTTGCCCCTTGTAGTGATACATTTAATGAATCATTAAATCTCATTTTCCAGGAGTTTATGCTTTTGTTTATGAATGAAATTTGTAAGATTGATTTTCAAAATGCATATCTTCTCAATATACCACAAGATCATAATCCAAGCAAAGTCAGTAGCTCATTATGGCAGTGATTCGGAGGAAATCTAAATTTATTTTTGACCATATAACGCTGGAATAGCTATGACAACAAGGATGGACACCTTAACCAGACTAACTAGTTTATTAACACTTATGTTCTGGTGTACTGCACATTATTGTATGCCAACCAAATTCATTCATCATTTAGCATTTCCTGCTGAATGTATTGTGACTTTTTATGTGTCTGTAATTCTGCTGTATTGGTCAGAATTTGACACGTGACAACACCTAATCCCACAAAGAATCGGGAAATATAATCTTTCAGATGTAATTGGCCTAGCCTAAATTAAGAGGTCTGTTAGTTTGAGAGAGAAGAGAACGGTTATTTTGTAAGAAGTTAACATTCTCTGACATGCTTAGTTAAGTATATACTTGAGACTATACCCTCTTGAAGAGATGGTGAAACCAAAGCTCAGCACGACTCAAACTCTTTACTTCAGTTACTTCCTAAAATATGGCGAGAGGTTATCCCTTATCACCTGGAATCTGCGAGCATCTTTAGTAATTAATCTGATACAATCCCATATGCCTAACCTCTCCTCTCCTTCACTCTGTCCTTTGGCATTCTAGAAAAAAAGTTGAATCTCTTGAAATTCTTTGCATAAAGTAGAACTTAGCTTATCATTAAAGTCATCCTAAGAGAAAATACTTTCTCTCACATGCTACGTATCTCAAGTCTAGGATGTGGGGTGGTCATATACTTGTCTTCCATTGCAATTTCTAGAAACTTACTATTTACTTTGATTTTTCAAAAAAAAAATTATGTTCCTCTGCCAGCCATAATGGACTAGCAACAATTGAGTTTACCATCCTACATTAGAAAACTGAAGAAGTGAACAAGGTGTGTGAAACTGTGGCTTTCAAAACACTGGACACCCAACAATGAAGGGCGGTGATCCGTGAAAGATGAGCTCAACCACTTCCCTATCGAATTTACTGAAGAGTTTTCAGGTCTCAGTGCAGAGAGGAATCTTAGAGCCTGAAAATCTCCCAGTATTGTTGAGACAGAATTGAACACTCAGAGAAGACAAGGTGGCCAGAATTTACGAGGAAGAGTACTAGAAAGGAGAGAGCTGCAAAGAGAGAGAGAATCTCTAGAGGGACTCCTTCAAGTATTCAAATGAGTGCTGATCAGCACCTGTAGATGAGGTAACTCTATGATATCATGGAGAGAATCATGGGAAAGGAGCAGGAGGACAATTTCCCACAGATCCCACTGTGCTATTAATCAACTTGAACCAATTAACGTTTATGGAATAATCCACTCAACAACATAATATATAGTATTTTCAAGTTCCACATGGAACATTTACCTAATAGACTTTTTGTAGGCCATAAAACAAGTCTCAAGAAAAGCAAAAAGAATCAATATATACAAAGTATATCCTTTGACCATAATCAAATTAAATTAGAAATTGACAATGAAAAGATATACGAATATTCTCAAAATACATGTGTTGGGATTTTTTAATTTATTTTTTCTAATTTTATCCTGAAAGCACACACAGGAGGTGTTCTATATCAGAGACAGATTTCTTATTAATTACCTACAGTAAGCAATAAGTTCATCAGCCTCCCCATGCCTCATATGTCTTGAGCAACTCAATGAAACCCAGGTCAAATGTCCTTCATGACTAGCCAGACACTCTACAGGTAAGGGATGAAGACAAATAATTTTTTTCCATTTACATGCAGGAGAAAAGCAGCTGACATTCCTTCCATAAAAGAAGGGAAAAAAAGGTTTTTCTGTATTGATATGGAATGGAAATATGCCTTTCCAAGGGCCGTATAAACCCTTGGTGTCTGTGGCTTTTATAACTTACAGATGTCTCCAAGTTCCTGGACCTAGTTCCTCCTTGAAATATTAATACCTAGAAAGATGACACTCTCATATCCAGAGCTAACCTGTGTGTCTATCAAGAATGTAACCATGGGGCTGGCCCCATTGCTGAGTGGTTAAGTTCACACGTTCTGCTTTGGCGGCCCCAAGTTCACCAGTTCAAATCCTGGTTGTGGACCTAAGCACTGCTTGGCAAGCCATGCTGTGGCAGGCGTCCCACATATAAAGTGGAGGAAGATGGGCACGGATGTTAGCTCAGGGCCAGTCTTTCTCAGCAAAAAAGAGAAGGATTGGTGGCAGATGTTAGCTCAGGGCTAATCTTCCTCAAAAAAAAAAGTCAAATTTATACCTTTGTTAGGTGCAGTTTATTATACATAGCTCAACAAAGCTATTTCCAAAAATATTTCAATAGGTTAGAAAATATCTGGACTACTTTCTATGAAATTTAACTAAAATTGATGGAAAGTGGTTTGCAAGTGAAAAGGAACATGAGTGAGGGGTATGTATTTAGATGAATGAAAGGTGTATACCAATAGAAAAAAAAAATTAAGAATCTTAAACTGTAGGGCCAGCCCTGATGGCCTAGAGGTTAAGTTCAGTGCACTCTGCTTCCACAGCTCGGGTTCAGTTCCTGGGCATGGACCTACACCACTCATCTGTCAGTGGCCATGCTGTGGTGGCAGCTCACATACAAAAAGAGTAAGACTGGCAACAGATATTAGCTCAGGGCGAAACTTCCTCAGGAAAAACAAAGAAGAAGAATGTTAGATTGTAATCTGTAGGAATAGAATAGTAAGAAGAGAAATACCGTGAAAGATGATACCCAGAGCAATATTGGAATTAGCTTGGAACAGGAGGATAGAAACCAATTCCTGAAAATGTTTGAATGGTAGGAGAATGATGTTTCTAAAACAAAAGTTTTTCAGGATGCTCAGGGGTGCTAAAACACAAATTAAGTTCTGACATACACTTTTTTGTGACATCTCTTTTTCTTATGGCCCCTGTTAGATTAGATTATATTGCTTATTAGATTGCACATGAACAAACAAGCCAAAAATATACAACAGTCCAAATAAATTTTGTTTTATCTTTTCGTTTCTGTATTCAGTCCATGGTGCCTTAAACATAGATGATGCTAAAAAAAATTTTGCAATTAATTATTTGGGCTCAAATTGAGCCATCATTTTCATAATGATCACCAGAAAAAAATGACTACGTTCTAGAAAAACATAACCTAGAAATTAATTTGCAGCATTTATTTCTAGCTTTATCATCTTTTTAAAAAAATCACATAAGATGAATCTTTTGACTATTTTTTGGCTTCTCATCAACAGTACATGAAGGCAAATTTAATTTTTTAAAATGCTTTTTCTATTTTCTGTCTGAGACAAAAATGAGGTTACATGTTACCAAAGATTGTTCTTTTCATTTTCCAAAACACAATTTAATTCAATCCACCTTCCTGGAGGGATATAAGATTCCTCTACCCTTCTAGAAGTAAGTACCAAGTTAGATACAATGTAAAAAAGATACTTAAGTTATTTCTATGAAGAGAGATCTTTAGAAATTGCAAATATCTGAAGATCAGGAAAAATACTTTGAAAAAATTTATGAATTCATTACTCCAGAAGTTTACCCAAAGATGATCCAGAAGTTGGAAATATGTTTAATCCAATATTTACGAAAATTTAGTAATCATCAAAACCTTTGTAACAATACAGATATACATACCAGTACATTTATATCATGAAAAAATCTATTTTCCATTACATTTCACATCATTTAGGAATATTCAACAACAACAACAACAAAATAACAAAAGAAAGCAAAAGATGTTATCTTACCTCTTACGATAAACTCCTTTTTATGTTTGCTATATCATATTATTCTAGCACAAATAAATACTCTCTTTTCTGAAATATCAAAGACATTATCACTCACTTTTTCAAGCATCACTTATTGCACATTTGTTAACTGCTATGCTTTGTTCTGGATCTGGGGATACAAAAGAGAAAATGAGATAAAATTCCTGCCTGAAGGGGTACAATATGACATATCCATTATTGACCCACGTACACATTCATGTAGTATTATTGTTTTATATTATTTTACATACATATGCAGTTATATTATAGTTAGTTATATATAGTCATACTTATATATCTATATGCATAAGTATGTACATGTATATGTGTGAATATATATCTTTTATTTATTAGTGTGTATATATTTTGTGTGTGTATCTATACATATATCTTATTTATAAGTGTATTTCAAGGTGCCTAAAGATAAAAAGTATTCATTAAAGTTTATTCTTCTTCACTGCCCCTGTTCCAGTAGAAATATATAAATATTATACATATTTCTAAGTGGTGCAATTTATAAATCCATATCATGAAATTTTCTTTATATGGCATCATAATATAACATATAAGAGCTTGGTTTAACCACCACGGTCAGAGAGGTGTGGTCTGATGATTTCCCCTTTGACTCAGCTTGGTGATGCTAAGCACTCAGGATAAAGGGTGAGAGTGAGATGTTGGCAGTGCTCCCGTTGGGGACATTGGTGGTGGGAGAGTGGGACTACTGTATTATCCCCAACTGTTTAACGGGGATGAGAGACGCTTAAGTGTAACAAAAGCAACCCCCCCAAATCAATAGGGGATGCCTACCATCTACACTCAGATGAGTTAAAAAAACAATTTTTAATATGTTTGACCCCTGAGTTGGTGGTTTGTTTTAACTCACTGTTTTACAAGTCAAACTATTGTTTGACTCAAGTCAACCCTCCTAAATGTTTTTAAATGTTACCTATAGTTTAGTGCTTAATAGTAGGATTTCATCATTATGTATAGAAATTTATAATAGCAACTAAAAAATTCCTGTTTAGAAGACTATCCAAGGTCCTACATATTGGCATTTATTTCTCTCTTTTTTGGCCCAGATACTGCTTAATCTTTTAGACAGTCTTTCAAATATTTATTGAATATTTACTATGTTCTGGGTATAGTGCTAGGCACTGCAAATATAAAGTTAAGGACACATGGTCCTTTAGTCTTGGAGTTTACAATGTAATAAGAAAGAAATATTATAGAAACGAAAAAAGGAATGGGTAAATTTATATGGTGCTAACCCTCAAGAGGTATATGGTTAGCTTACTTTATAAGAAAACATGTTTAAGAGGTTAAGCAACTTGGTCAGGATCATGAAGTCAGAATGTGGGAGAGCCAGGATTAAACCAAAGTATGATTTACACCAAAGTCACGGTCATGAAAAAAAGGAAAATTACTTGTGAAATAGCAGAGGAGCCTCACAAATATAGTGACTGTCCTGTGTGTCTGAAGAGTAATGCTTAATAAATCACTGTTTTATCTCTTCCTTCTCATTGCCTCAATACTAATTGCCTTTAACCAAGAACATTCAAGGAAAGAGTGGAATTAACCCAAACGGGACATAGTAGGAAGAAAAAGATGTTGTGTAAATAAGAAATAGAATGTAGAAGACAAGGATATAAAGAAAGTACCACAAGTACATGTTTACTTTTCTCTTTCCAATCGAGCAAGTCTAATCCACTCCTCTCCTTATTAAAACCTGAATGTAGTGAACTAAAGTTATTTTGAGCACAAAGTTCTTAATTGGGACTAAGCCATCAGAGATGGCGGATGGTAGTGTACTGGTCAACAGAGAGAATGTCATGTTGATTTAGGTGACAAAACTGCTACTGCAGTGTCACCTTGTGAATAGGGTGACATTGGTGACAATTAAGGTGGAAACACCTATCTGACAGTGAAGGCAGTGAAAATGAACACCAGCAGAAAGGTATAACATGAAATGAATTAAAAAGAGGGAAAGAGAGAGCTAGTAAATTGTGGTTTCAGAATAGTTTCTAGGAAGAATAAGCAAACTATTTTACCTAGAAGGAGCATTGATCTTCTTAGATTGACTTAATGGACTCCAGTAACAATGATAGTTTAAAAGATGATAAAGTATCACATTGCTACAATTAAATACATAATTATGACGGTAATTTTTCGAATCTGATGTTTGATGGTTTTATCTTTGGATCATATCAGTAGCATATTCACCCTTTCTGTGACACTTACTTATAAACCGCTCAGAATTCTCTACAAGGTTACAATACACAGGCAGTATTTTTCTCTCTGGCTGTCTTCGACCACAGAACGTCCGTGTCTGCACTGAATTTGTCCTCCTGCCATTGCTTTTCATTTGTAAGTGTCAGTTTAAAAATGCATTTCATGTTTCCTCTAAATGGTAATTCCATTTTTATATCTCTTTTGTTTATTTCCTTTGCTTCATTTATTACCACATACTGTCTCTTGCAGGCCTAACAGATTTTGGGGACAAACACAGCCAGATACAAAAATAGAAGGGAAAATAAAACTTTCTATTTGTAGAGGTATTTTCAATGACCATCACTCCTTGACACAAAATCACGAAGAATGTAAGGCAGGAATTATTATTACTACCCCTATTTTATAAATGAAGACATAGACGCTAAAAGAAGTCATAAATCCTACACGAAGCCACGCCATTAAACTTTGCCACATTTTAAACACAGAAAGTTAATGGAATCCATGCAGGTTTCAGCCTAAATTTTATCAAAGCCCATTCATGGAACTCATTGGACTTCACCTTAATTATGACCTGATTTTGTTTCTTAGGTCCACACATAGCAAGTCTCAGCTTCCCTTTACACTACCTATTAGTAAGTACATTGATTTAATATGGACAATAAGGTCAAGTGAATACACAATTTTGTGCACACGACTCTTACCCTGTGGAAGACAGAATTGCTGACCCTTAAAGAAATGTGTGTGTGCCAATGTACACACACACTCATATTACAAAGATATAAATACATATTTTAACGTACACACATGTACACACACATACGTGAAATATTTGATGCTGGATTTTCCCAAAATGCACCTGCAAAGAGAACTTTAATACTTTATTTCATTAGTACAGGACAGTTTTATACCTAATAACTCTCACTTTCATTCTCTCTCTCTCTTTCTCTGGTATCTAGGTGTAATTAAAGTTTAATTGTGAGAAATTTCCCTGATAATTTCTGATTTATCAAAGTTCATCCAAAATATAATTCCTACACATTAACAGTGTCAGTACTCTTGAATTTAGCCTGAATTGGATAAGTCATTTGTAATATACCAAAGGAAATATGTTTCCTTGGAGAATTTGAAAAGGTCATGGTGAAACTTAGAAAGAAATATAATAAATGAAATTTTCATCATACTATTTACACTTCCTTTTCTGTAAAATGTCCTTTTTAGAAGTAGTATATCTATTCCAGATACACCATAAAATTCCTAACATCCACTGCGGAATTAAATCAAAGCCCAATGACCATATGGTTAAATTATTCACCACGGAATACTGCTTTTTAAAATTCTTTTTACTTTGGCTACAGTGGTCCCCAGCCAATCCTGATGCATTAAGAATGTCTGACACATTAGCATATTTTATAATTGAGCTGAGAAATGATGTTCCTATTAATTTATTTTTGAAATATTAACTTGCTTTAAAAGAAAGTGTAATGAATAAATGTCAGAAATATTTATGACAACACATTGTTATATCAAGTATGCCCTTGAAATTCCAAGCTACATGAACATGAAGATTACTGTGCCTTTGAAGAAAGTTCTCCTTTTATAAAGGCAAACTGTAGTCTGAATCATGCTATGGAGCAGCCTAATATAAGTAAATAAAGAATGGCACAGACTCAAAATAATCAGCTACTATTATATTAGTAAGAATGATTCAGAGGAATTGATAAACAGTGAAGTTTACACTGACATTGATTTTCCTTGAAACTGTATTACATTCTGTTTTATAGAATGATGTTTAGCATTTAGTTATGCATTGTAACTTTTGTGCTCTAATAATTTTGTCTAAATTTGTCTTCCTCCAAAATTTCAAATTATTCATGGTAAGAAAATAAGCTGCATTCTACACATCCTCATGGCACATACTTTTATTAAATACTTAATCCAAATTCTCTTTTACGTTACTTAAATAAATTTTGAGGTGGCTTAGATAATAGCAATTGATAATCTGACTAAAATCACAAAAAGATTGACAGTTTGGACATATTAGATACAATAAATAATTGGTCAATTAATATAAGGTTTTATATTTATTATAGGCAAGACTGTGGCTTAGTACATAATTGTCATGCTTGACTTATTGGATTAAATATATGGAATGTAAAGAGCAATGGTATTTGAGATAATAAGGCTTAAGTCATTAATGAGATTTGCTTCAATCCTAATGTGTAAGCACCAAGAGCAGTGCTTTCCAAAGTCTAGAAAACTTATTTTTTTTTTTTTTTGAGGAAGATTAGCTTTGAGTTAACTGCTGCCAATCTCCTCTTTCTGCTGAGGAAGATTGGCTCTGAGCTAACATCCATGCCCATCTTCCTCTACTTTATATGTGAGATGCCTACCACAGCATGGCTTTGCCAAGCGGTGCCATGTCCGCACCCAGGATGCGAACCAGTGAACCCTGGGCCGCCGAAGCTGAATGTGCACACTTAACCACTGTGCCATCAGGCAAGGCCCCGTATGTTATTTCTTGACTGTCACCACATACGTGCTCCCCTTCACCCCCTTTGCCTACCCCCTACCCCTCTTCCCCTGGTAACCACTGAACTGTTTCCTCTGTCCATGTATTTGTTTATATTCCACATGAGTGATATCATCTGGTGTTTGTCTTTCTCAGTCTGGCTTATTTTGCTGAGCATAATTCCTTCTAGGCCCTTCCATGTTATTGAGAATGGGATGGATTTGTCTTTTTTTCTGGCTGAGTAATATTCCATTGTAATGGAAAATGGAGTAATATATATATAGCGCGTCTTCTTTATCCAATCATCAGTCAATGGGTACTTGGGTTGCTTCCATGTATTGGCTATTGTGAATAGTGCTGCAATGAACACGGGGTGTATATGTTACTTTGGATTGTTGATTTCAAATTGTTTGGGTAGATACCCAGTAGTGGGATAGCTGGGTCATATGTTAGTTCTATATTTACTTTTTTGGGGAATCTCCATACTGTTTTCCATAGTGGCTGCACCAGTTTGCATTCCCACCAGCAGCGTATGATGGTTCCCTTCTCTCCACACCCTCTCCAACATTTGATTTTTAGTCTTAGCGATTATAGCCATTTTAACAAGCGAAGGTAATATCTTAGTCTAGTTTTCATTTGCATTTCCCTGGTAATTAGTGATGTTGAACACCTTTTCATGTGTTTATTGGCCATCTGTGTATCTTCTTTGGAAAAATGTCTGTTCATCTTCTCTGCCCACTTTTTGATTGGGTTGTTTGCTTTTTTATTATTCAGTTGTGTGAGTTCCTTATATATTATGGAGATTAACACCTTGTCAGATATAGGATTTTCAAGTATTTTCTCCCAATTGGTGAGTTGTCTCTTTGTTTTGATTCCAGTTTCTTTTGCCTCGCAGATCTTTAATCTTATGAATTCCCACTTGTTTATTTTTTCTTTTGTTTCCCTTGTCTGAGAAGACATGGTATTTGAAAAGATCCTTTTTAGTTTGATGTCAAAGAGTATACTACCTATATTGTCTTCCAGGAATTTTATAGTTTCAGGACTTATCTTCAAGTCTTTGATCCATTTTGAGTTTATTTTTCGGTATGGCGTGAGATAGTGGTATACCTTCATTCTTTTGCATGTGGCTGTCCACCACTTATTGAAGAGACTATCTTTTCTCCATTGTATGTTCTTGGCTCCTTTGTCGAAGATTAGCTGTCCGTAGATGTGCGGTTTTATTTCTGGGCTTTCGGTTCTGTTCCATTGATCTCTGTGCCTGTTTTTGTACCAGTACCATGCCATTTTGATCACTATGGCTTTGTAGTACGTTTTGAAGTCAGGGATTGTGATACATCCAGCTTTGTTCTTTTTTCTCTAGATAGCCTTATCAATTTAGGGTCTTTGCTCTATTAGATTCTTTGCTCTATTTCTGTGAAGAATGTCATTGGGATTCTGATTAGGGTTGCATTGAATCTGTAGATTGCTTTGGGTAGTATGGACATTTTAACTATGTTTATTCTTCCAGTCCATGAGCAAGGAATCTCTTTACATCTCTTTATGTCATTATCAATTTCTTTCAGTAATGTCTTATAGTTTTCATTGTATAAGTCCTTCACATCCTTGGTTAAATTTATTCCTAGGTATTTTATTCTTTCAGTTGCGATTGCAAATGGAATTGTATTCTTGCATTCTTTTTCTGTAAGTTTGTTATTGGAGTATAGAAAAGCAACTGATTTTTGTAAGTTGATTCTATACCCTGCAACTTTACTGTAGTTGTTGATTATTTCTATTAGTTTTCCAATGGATGTTTTTGGGGGTTTTCTACATATAAGATGATGCAAATATCAAGAGTTTCACTTCTTCACTTCTCTATTTGGATTCCTTTTATTCCCTTCTCTTGCTCAATTTCTCTGGCCAAAATCTCCAGTACTATGTTGAATAAGAGTGCTGATAGTGGGCATCCTTGTCTTGTTCCTGTTCTCAGGGGGATGGAACTCAGTTTTTGCCCATTGAATATGATGTCGGCTATGGGTTTTTCATATATGGCCTTTATTATGTTGTGGTAATTTCATTCTATCCACATTTTGTTAAGAGTTTTTTTATCATAAATGGCCTTTGGATCTTGTCAATTGCTTTCTCTACATCAATTGAGATGATCAGGTGGGTTTTATTCCTCAATTTGTTGATGTGGTATATCACGTTGATTGATTTGCAGGTGTTGAACCATCCCTGTGTCTCTGGTATGAATCTCACTCGATCATGATGTATGATCCTTTTGATGTATTGCTGAATTCGGGTTGCTAAAATTTTGTTGAGGATTTTTCATCTATGTTCATCAATGATATTGGCCTGTAGTTCTCCTTTATTGTGCTGTCCTTGTCGGGCTTTGGTATCAGAGCGATGCTGGCCTCATAGAATGTGTTAGGAAGTGTTTCATCTTTCCTAATTTTTTGGAATAGCTTGAGAAGGATAGGTATTAAATTCTCTCTGAAAGTTTGGTAGATTTCCCTAGGAAAGCCATCTGGTCCTGGGGTTTTATTCTTTGGGATACTTTTGATTGCTGTTTCAATCTCTTTCTTTGTCATAGGTCTGTTCAGATTGTCTGCTTCTTCTTGACTCAGCTTTGGGAGGTTGTAAGAGTCTAAGAATTTATCCATTTCCTCTAGGTTATCCATTTTATTGGCATATAGTTTTTCATAGAATTCTCCTATAACCTGTTGTATTTCAGTGGAGTCTGTTGTTATTTCTCCTCTTTCATTTCTGATTTTGTTTGTCTGAGCTTTTTCTCTTTTTTTCTTTGTAAGTCTGGCTAGGGGCTTGTCAATTTTATTAAAAATTTTGAACGTTTCACAAATTTGCATGTCATCCTTGTGCTGGGGCCATGCTAATCGTCTCTGTAGTGTTCCAATTTTATTATAAGTGCTGCTGAAGTGAGCACCATACTTCTATTTCTTCTGCTCCTTCAGGTGTATATTTAATACTTGCCACAAAAATAGTTCAGGAGGAGGTTATTACTTTACAACTCAGAAAGGCCATTAGATAGATAGATAGATAGATAGATAGATAGATAGTAGACAGATGATAGATAGATAGATAGATAGATAGACCAACTGATCAACCCTGGAAAATTACGTGTCAACCACCGGACTTTGTCTGGTTTTATCTGTAGTACTTTTTATACTTACTTTTCTGCTCATCAGAGATTATTCTAATGACCCGCCAAATGATGAAAGAAAACAGAGATCATAGCAATTCATGTTCATGTATAATTGCATGTAAAATGTATTCACTTTATTTCACTTTGCTTTTGAAATCATAAAAACACCGTTAAAGGATCAGAACATTTTTTTCTCCTCTTTGGAAGCTTACAACACTCTTAAAAAGTATTGAATTTCGCATCAGTACTAAGGAGGGTTTCTGAGGTGCTACAAGGTGTCTTAGTTTGGGATACTGGGGAAGCTAACCCTGAGATAAGAATTCTAGCGACACTGTTTTAGCTGGGAGGGCAAGAAACAAAGTTGGAGGCCTGAGGATTGGAAACAAAGAAGGGGAATAGTCATTGAAAGCTTAAACAAAAAGATATTATTTAGTCAACATCCACTGAGCGACTGGAACTTAAACCCACCAGGGAACTTGAGGAAATGGTGTAAATTATATTTTTTCAGTGTTATCCCCCTGGAGGGATGAAGCAGCTGAACTTTTATACATTAACGCCTTTCAGTCAACAGTTAAGGAATGATCCTAGGACTGTTCATTTCCAGGAACTTACGGCCTGCCATGAGCTGATAGTGATCTTCTATGGTTGACATAAGTCCTTGGGCGCAGAGAAATAGATCCTGGCAGCTGGAAATCTGCTGAAGCACATTGAAATTTATGAGGGGTTTAGGTGTGGCCCTGTCCTGTTTCATCACTCAGATCCTTTTGTGCTCCAAATTAAATTCCCTCCATCCTATCATTACTTCTTCAAGGTGATAACAAATCACCATTTCTAAGGATACTTATAACAAGAGGATTAATGAGCAAAAGCCACAGTTCTCTCTGATGTAATCAGCAGTGAAGTCACAACTGATATTCATACCCCTCTTTTCTCACCCATTTTACAGTCCCTTTACCTCCAAACAACAATTGTCCTGTTCTAGATTTCTTGCCAGTGAGGTACCCTCAGTGATGTGCTGATAATTGCTTCACAACTGGCTCCCAAACCATACTTCCAAACAACGTTAGTTGATATGTTTCCTTATGATGTGCAAACAAATGAGAGTAAGGCAAAACTGTAAAGACATTTATCAAAACTACACTCATCTATCAGTGACGTAAGCAAATTCCTATGTCAGATGATAGTTTTTGAAACTGGAAATCTGTTTTCTCCATGATTTGTTCTCCTCATCATGGAACAGTTATAGACCTAACACGCTCTGAAGTTTCATCTGCTCTATTAACATCTTCTATATAACTTTTGAAAATCTAAACAATGGAGCAGAAATGTTTTCTATGTGAAGAAACAGGGAGTAAACATTTTAAGCTTTGTGGGCACATACGGTTTTTGTCACATACTTTTCTTTTTTATGTTTGTTTGGGTTGTTTTTTTTTTTTTCGTGAGGATGATTGGCCCTGAGCTAATATCTGTTGCCAATCTTCCTCTTTTTGGTTGAGGAAGATTGTCGCTGAGCTAACATCCATACCAATCTTTCTCTATTTTGTATGTGGGATGCTGTCACAGCATGGCTTGATGACTGGTGTAGAGGTCCATGCCTGGGATCTGAACCAGTGAACCCTGGGTTGCTGAAGCAGAGTGCGCAAACTTAACCACTATGCCACGAGGCTGGCCCCTATATTTGTTTGTTTTTAATAACCCTTTAAAATGTAAACAGCATTCTTGGCTTATAATTTTCAGAGAAAAAAGGCCACAAGCCAGATTTGGCCTCTAGACTCTAGATTTTTGACTCCTGTTTTGGACAATCCACAAAACAATAAATCAAGCCCAGATGTGCAGCGTTTCCAAATTTGCATGGTGTAAATACTCTCACTATGGCTAGTTTCAAGCTATCTATGTAAGGTTGGGGATTGTACAAAAGCACACCATTATATAGTATTTCCAAATAAATAAATTCTTAATTATCTCAGAAGCACAGATAACAACAAAGTAAAGTAAAATAATTAGGAAGTTATGAGTTTTGAATATTTACTAGGTTTAGTCTTCATATAATTTATTTAATTACAAGTTTACATAATTTAATGTTTAAACCATTACTCTATTTAACTACTAGATCACAAAGTTTTAATATTTTAACAATTGCTTTATATAAGCTGGTCTGAACATATCCAGGATACCACTGTGGAACACAGACCTTCATCCTAAAGAGTCTGAGTCCGTGGTTATGTTGCAGCAAATTCCCATTTATGGTATTTGTGGATATGAAAGCACCAATCACTTTCCTTGTGAATCTCAATTCCAAATTTTCTCTTCCCTGCTCCTATCATGTAAATCACGACCTATGTCCTGATCATAATCCATCTCAATTATCCAGCCAATAGAGTAACTCCTTCCTTTGACTATTGGTTTATTGGTGTGAGGACTCCAACATTCCTAGGTGGCAGCCATGATTTTAGGTTTACTAAAATCCTTACTGTGTCCATTGTAGAAATGTTTTTCCCTTTGGAAAAAGGACTTCTAGACCAGTTAGGATTAAAGTTGAAGTGACAGGAAGAATAAGTTCCCCAGGGGAGACACTCGGATTACTGGTAAGTCAAGGCTCTCCAACTTCCACTTCTTGGTTTCCAGATGCATGTATTCTACTATGGAGCATACATATTTGGTTCAATTATGTACTGTATTTTGTAGCAGGGAACATCAATCCTGCAGGGGATCATCTTAACCTCTATGCTTAGAGAGATGTGTTAGTCAACTTCGGCGGCTATAACAAAATACCATAGACTGGGTGGCCTAAACAACAGATATTTATTCCTCAAAGGTCTAGAGGCTGGGAAGTCCAAGATCAAGGGGCTTGCCAATTTGGTATGCTGATAAGCACCCACCTCCTGACTTATAGAAGGCTGCCTTCTGTCTGTGTTCTCCCAAGGTGAAGGTAGGGGAAGAGCTTTCTCTGGTCCCTCTTGCTCATCTTATGAGGACACTAGTTCCATCATGGTCGCTCCACACTCATGAACTCACCTAAACCTAATTACCTCCCAAAGACCCACTTCTAAATACCATCCCACTGGGGGTTAGGGATTCAATATATGAATTTGAGGGGACACAAACATTCAATCCATAACAGAACATTCCAAAGACTGTTAGTCTGACAGCTTCTGGGGGAAGGGATTTACGGTAGAACCAGTGGATCAGGTGGTCATATGTTGACTGTCACAACTCCTCCCCTGTAAAGTGGGCCCCTGCTCTGTGGTGATTCTGAGGTAAGGTCCCAAGATGATAAATCAGGCACTCTGTTGAGCCCTCACATAATATTCTGGCTAAGGCATTGCAAGCAAGGGAGTCACACTTACGCTCAAAATATGTCTCAATTCCAATAAATATATAGGACTTCTCCCTTGCTGGTCAAAGATCTGTGATATAATCAACCTCTTACCACCTAACGGGTTGGTACAATATCACAAGGTCAATCTCTGTATGTTTCTCATAGTTTGGGCATTTAGTAGTACTAGTAGCTAGATATGCTGTTGTGAGAGGGAACTCAATGTCGTTAGACCCCTGAATAACCTTTTTCCCACCACCATGGCTACTCCATTCATGGGCCATTGTGTCATCATTGAAGTATTAGTGTTAGATCAGACCACGCATCCAAAAGCCTTGGGAATATCTGGGAATTCCATTTTCTCCAGTGAATGATTCTCAGATAAATGGCTGTAGCTTCCTGTGGGTGAAAGATTGGAGAAATTTCTGCTCTGTACTTTTCCTGTGATGTTATAGAGTCCTTCTTCGTGATGACCCGGGCTCTACTTAATTTTAAGAGCTCAGGGTCTGCAACTGGCTCAAGTCTGGAAACTGGCTAAGATGCTATGATTTTCTATTTGGTTGACATTAGTTTTAAGTTAATAGATCAGTCAATATCCTTGTTCGCTGCCCATCTATTTTGCCTCTAGGAACACCATGACATATTAGTCATAGCCACAAATTCCTGAGAGTCATTATTCTCTGATTTTCATTCTGCTTCTTTCAGTAATATGTCCACCTTCCTTCTGAAAGTAAAATGTTACCACCTGGCCTTGGCTATTGCAGAATCCTATCAACCCCATTAATTCTAGAGTGGCAAGTTCTATAACAACCTCTCTACCATCAACTCTGGCTTCTCAAAGATGTCCATGACTGCACAACATAGCCATTATTATTTGTTTTATTGAAGACAATGTCTCTGGTTTTTCCTGGTAAACATAGTTTACTATAGCTATCTGTTTTCTCGTCTTATGCAATATATTCATACTAACACTCTAACCTCATTGAGCATTTTGATCACTTTTTCAATACTTTGCCAAGTCAATATTATCATTTCTACCTCATTAATTGTAAATCATTGATTTTTTCATGCTCCAAGTAGCAATTTCAGCTGTGTGTTGGAATTGATTCTAAATGTACTTGCCAGTGTGTAAAATCTGAGTCACATGAGAATGTGTTTCATCAAGAAATTCTCTTTATCTGTCATAATATCTCCCTCTTAGTCAGCTCCCTCAAAATCCATTCCTAGGCATGTTCTGTTGGAGTTCTCTCAGGAGACTTACCTGGGTTGTGAATTAAACCTTTTCTATTGCTCTCATAATCAGATTCTGGAACTGGTTGCCCAGGCCAATCTGTCTTCCATTTGTGGACTATGGCAGTCTTATTACATACTATCGTGCATGCCTTGTGACATTCACACCTTGCCCTGTGATGATTGTTGAATAACTCAGACCTGTAATTTTTTTTCAGGGCCTTAATGATGCTGGACAACAACCATCCAACCAACACCATGTTCTTTTAATTACCATTGCCAACTTATCCTTTAAATGCTAGAGATATTGCATGTACCTGTTACAGCTAATGATAAGCTATCGTATAGATTTTCACCATATCATCTTACTACACAACATTTGAGGTTCTTAGTAATTGTGAAGTTATAGCATGCTATAGATCCCATGATCCCATGATATTCATCAAAACTATTGCCCTTTTTGTCATTAGACTGGTAAATTATTCAACTGTATACAATGATATGTGTATGCAATTTACGTGACAGATAAAAGGAACATAAGTTCTGGAGTGGGGCACGATAAAGGAAGAAAAACAGCCAATCAAAGTCAATAAAGTGTTCATTCTTAAGTCAATTGACTATAAATGACTGAAGTTTATTTCTGCAGGGAAACACTGGGAAAAAGTTTAAAATGCATAGTTCAGAATTCTCCCATTCCAGAGGAAATGGAGATGGGATGTATATATAAATTCTTATTCATCTTTGGTTGTGGGCTGCTCCCCAGAGGTTGTTAATACCTAGCACTTTAAGCTTGCCGTGCTCAGAAAAGCAAAGCATCTTCCCCCAGTGTTGGAAAAAGCTAAGACACAGGGATGCAGATTCTGACAACTGGATATTGTTATATCTAAATCTAAATGACTTCTTCTTAGTATGTCCCATTGCTACTTATAAGTTGGCTTGCACGGAAAAAATATCTTTCTTTATGAAAAGTGCCATATAAAGTATATTTTCTCTTTAAAATATCCATTCTTAAAAATTATTTCTTGTTCAATATAAGCAGTCTGTAGATAGATCAATTGAGCTCCTGGTTTTAATAGAGGAATATACACGTATGTAATCTCAGAAAACAACATTATTTTCATCAATCTCCATTTTCAAAAAGAGATAGAGACATTTACCTATAAAATTATATAACTATTGCAATTATGCTGTGAAATAGATGATTATTGAAAACAATATTATGATTCCTGAGATTTCTTCTATAAAGTCTTAGAATACATGTGCAAACATACATATTTATGGAAACTTTGCTCTAATCTTTCTTTTCTTTGTGGTGAAGTAGTATTAGAATAAATATTCATTCTCATTTTTTATCGTATACATTCAAAAAGAAGCATTTGTTGTATCCGAACTTAGGATTAATTTTCCCAGATTTCTCAGAACTAGGTGAAAAGAAAAAGGATACTAAAACTTTTCTAACCCTTGTTATGTATCAGAAGTCTTCCAATATATTATGACATTTAAAAACACAACACAATTTCTAAATCCGAGGGATTTTCTTTTGTTCCAGATTTCAGTTCTTTAACAATATCTGGAGGCATTTTAAAGATAAACACACAGGCAATTGAATGATTGCGACTCCTTTTTACACAGTGGAAGCATCTTTCAGGGACTTTATCCTAAAATGCCATCTTTATTGATGTCCTTAAGCATTTCAGTTCCTGGAAGGTTTAGATTCTCATAAAAAAAAATGAAGAAATTCTGTTCTTTCACCTTGAGCTTATTCTACTATTGTAATAGAGAAGTATCGTTTTTAGAAAGTTTAATACTTTTTAAGGCAAAAATAACCTTGGGACAAATCTTATAACTGTTCCCATCTCTACTGTTCATGTTCATTTGCCAGGCAATGCTGGCTTCCAAGAAACTCATAGAAAAAAATTAAATGTGATATGTTACTCTGATATCTTCTACTACGGTATAGACTTTGTATTGCAGTTTAATAAGGAAAAAATGTTTTTAGATTCCGTTTCTGTGTATTGATCATTGTTACATACGTTGGTCTTCCACAAAGAAGTATGCGTGTTTCCTAAAACACAATTATTGGCTGTCTATTTGAAACTTCTGGAGAGAGAATAATAAAACATTAAAGGAAAACAAAAAAATATATAGAAGGCTTTTGTTTTACTTGATAGATTTCTATAGAAAAGAAAAAATTTGAATATGTGAAATGAGCATGCCTTTTCTATACATTCTAGGGTTAAAATACTATTGGAGAAATTGTCATTAAATTTTTCTTGATATAATGAGACATTTTTATTTTTTATCATTTCCTTGGATAATAATTTGATGTATATAAATACAACAAATCACTATTATCATCTTGTGAAGATATAAATTCACTAAACAGATGTCTATGCACAGACCAGATCCATGTCTTACATGACATCTAATGTTCTTTGATATCTTGATTCTGACAAGGATCTGACTAGGAAGCATTCATATGATGTTTGTAAGCAGAAGTAAGGGAAAATCCTTCCGGCTGTGGGCAATTCCAACAGTGTCAACGATAGTGGTACTGAAATCCAATATCCATTAAACAACTCCCATTCTCTCCTCCCCGTAGACCCTAGCAATGACTATTCTACTTTTTGCCCAGTATGCTGATCAGTTCAATCACTTTTCCTGTTTGAAGAGTGCGTTCATATACTGGGGAGAAGCACAAACACTGGGAGTATATGTCTGCTGGGTCTTCTTGGCTGAGCATGGCCAAGACAGAGGTAGTCCTTTACCAGTACAGACCTGGGACTGGGCAGTCAGATTCTATGGGGGTTCAAAGAGCATCAAAGGTGATGCAATCTCTTGTGTCTTGGATTGGCGGTTGAAGCACATGAAATTGACTCCCTGGAGAAGCTGTGATTTCAGTCGAAGCTCTTCACTTAGTAGAGAAAATTTAGATCACTCTCAGGACTTCTAATTGCTTCTGATCAGCTTCTTGGGTAGGGACTAGGTGACTCTGTCCTTTCTCTTCATCTTTACTTTCTGTATTAGCACTGATCTTGAAAACAGCACCACTGGGCATCAGGTTGGATTTTCTCTTCCGTAAGATGCAAGTTGCTCAGCTACTCAGCTGGCAATTCCTGCTCACCCACCTCTAGTGCTCAGAGGTAGAAGGCCTTGGTCCACGTTGCAGGATCGTAGAAGGGACCTTTCCCTGGGTGAACTTTCCACTTGGCACTGCAAGATTACGGACTTCAATGGGGTCAATGGAAGATCCTAGTGAAATAATTGTTAACATTAAATTTCTAATAATGCTTATTGTTTCCACTTATACGTTAATAGACTTTTTCTTGACTGGCTGCAAAAAATATGCTCTCTGAGATTTTCAAAGGAAAGAGCTGCTAACAAGTAGTCCCTGTAGGGGAGATGTTTTCCAGTGAGGGTCTTCCCTCTTCTCATCGACCTCCCAGGGCCATCTTAGCATCTCTAAATGCGTAATTAGCACTCTGCCTGCTGACTTGGAATAATGGAAATCTCAACTAAGAAAGGTCAAAATCTGAGAACAGATCACATTAGCTTCTAACTTTCTTTTTGAAAAGCTTTATTCTTTAATTTGCACTATCCTATGAGGAAATTAATCACTCTCATTTCCAGTGCACACATATAAGTATACAAAAGGACCAAAAGAAAACTAAATTCACAATTATTTTTCTTTTAATACCGACACTTGTTACAAAATTTAGCATACTTTTGAACTTTCATGGCTGAAGTTAAATACTTCTGTAAATAATATTTAAATAAAATATATGTCACACTTGATTCTCATATTATGCAAACTCTATATCAGAGTTTCATTAAAAAGTATTTTGCATACACTTAAAAACATTACATTTATTTTGTATATTACCTAAAAATCCAAAAAATTATGATTATTTTTATTATGAAACTAACAATGAACTAATATGAAAGATGATACATTGTTTTAAAAAACTATTGATTTGAAATGTATTAACAGGTTAGCCTACTTTCATTAACCAGATAGGACCGTACTGAGACCCTCATTTACTCCTTCACTTAAAATTTTTTTCCAAGCACTGATCATGTACAGAAATGTATGCTGGGAGAAAAATAAAATTGATCATTTGATTGTCAGCTAAGATTCTGTCCAGCATTTTTCACTGACATATCATAGAACCTATAAGCATTTCTTTCCATTTTTCTAACATTAAATTAATCATGACTTTTTATTAACATATTTCTTTCAATATAATATTCATTTAATGTTCTCATAAAAGATATATTAAAGTATATGCTAGAAATTTAGAATGCTGTGGCGTGTACTGATGCAGTCTTTTTTATTTAGGATTTTTTCTTGAGCCAGTGTAAATGCTAATTTTGTTTCAGTAAAAATCTTAAAGTATGTAGCCTCATGACAACCAGTGAAGCATGTATCATTAACATCGTTTTGTAGATGAAGAAACTGATGCACTAATTGGTGGAGTAACTTATCCAAAATCATGAAACGGTAGAACTCAGTTATTTCAGCTCTAGAACTGTGCCTTTCCTCTCTACCGTGTACTGCCTCTATAGGCAAGAGCTACGAAAGGAAAGAATGTAGGCAAGTCTTCTAGATAAAATAAAAGGCAAACTAGAAGTCCTGAAGATGGGAAAATCCCTATTGCTTAAGACGCTTTCCAAGTATTGTGAAAGGGGACTGCAGATTTAAGCCAAGTTCAGACATACAACCTTGCAAACTACTTCAAGAAGATTCCAGTTTATCTTCACAGCAATGGAGGTACGAAGGAGAAGACATTTTCTGCTGTCTGGTGGTAGCAAAGAAAATGTGACACAATTACATCTAATTCAAAAACAAAAAGACTACATGCAAGGGGCATGCTTGGTAAAATACATCTCAAATATCCAGGTGTGAGAGGATGGTGAATTCAACTATGAAAATTGCGGTGGAAAAGAGAAAAGTATATGGATGCAAGACATATTGATGAAGTGGAATTTAGGGACTTGACGATTTGGATGCAGTGGATGAGGAGGGAAGAGCAAAGGATGATTCTGCTTCACTGTCTTGGGAAACTTGGTAGTGAAGAGATAGAGGAGGTGGCACAAGTCTATTAAATAGTTTAGCTTTATGTTGAATTTGAGGCATTTAGGTTATATTTAACTGAAGAGTTTGGCATATGAATGTCTCTCTCTCTCTCTCTGCAGACACAAGTAGTACAGTTAAGGCATTGCTATTTTACGTGAGGTGTTGCTATGGTGCAAGTTTACAACAGACATTAAGAACTCATTCTCAGGGCTGGCCTGATGGCACAGCTGTTGAGTTCACACTTTCCATTTTGGCAGCCCGGGGTTCGCTGGTTCAGATCCCAGGTGTGCACCTACACACTGTTTGTTAAGCCATGCTGTGGAAGACGTCCCACATATAAAGTTGAGGTGGATGGGCACAGATGTTAGCTCAGGGCCAGTCTTCCCCAGCAAAAAGAGGAGGATTGGCAGAAGTTAGCTCAAGGCTAATCTTCTTCTTCTTCAAAAAAAGAACTCATTCTCTGGTTTATTCAGATCAGAGTTCTAATCACGTGTAAGTTGCTTTGACAAGTTAAATTCTCATTTGTATGATGTCGTTATGTTACTAAGTCCTTTATAGCATTAAAGTGAGAATTGAACAGATGCCTTATGTAAATTGTTTTATACAAGATTTGGCATTATTTATACAGTGAATGAAAGTGATATTATTATAATTATTATTATTTTATAGGAAAAACAAAACTAAGGCTTAGAGAGATACCAGAGTCATGCAAAAGTAAGTCGCAGGGCAAATACTTTACTCTGTCTGAAATCAGGGCATGAATTCTAACTATTGTTCTATTTTGGATTATTGCCATTTCCAGATAAAATATGATGCAAGCCCTTGAAGCTACCATGATTGCCCAGAAACGCACTATAAAGTAAAAAATAAATAAATAAGAAGAGGACCTGGGACAGAAACCTGAAAAAAACCCTTGGGAAATGAGAAGAGGAAAGTAAAATACAAAGCAAATTAGTGTTTCCAGGTATGTATAAGGAATTCTAGAATCTTCAGAGATAAGAGCATGTTTCATGAGGAAGTGTCAAAAGTGACTGAGATGCCAAGGAAGATAATGTTTGAAAAATGCCCTTTGGGCTTAAGCAAGGGCATTGATAATTGGGGGGGAAATACCAAAGTTTATCAAAAATGGGTCTAAAATGCTTTCTGAGTAATAAGACAGGACTTCAAAGCAATGCTGGCTATTATTTCAGAGGCCAGGATTTTTGTCAAGTAGACAATCTTTAATTACAATGAGGAAGGAACACTTGAAAAGTGATTGTGCCCACGTCCAAGAGCAAGTGCCACCACAATTTTCTTCACAAAAACATTAAAATGCTAATGTTTCATCCTTATTACAAAGCTTCTAATGAAAAACTGAAAATGAAATAACAAGACTTCATTCCAATGATAATGACGGAACCTAGAATGAGACATGGTGATATCACATTTCCAATTCAGGTTTCTACAAATTAGTATCACACTCTCATAGCCCTCTGCAGCAACCGAGTGGCTTAACTTAGTAGACTCCCTCGTAATGTGTTGTACATACTCAGAACTTCAGCCAAGCATTTCACTACATTTAAGCACTATTGCCGAAATACAGAACGTTTTCAGAAAGTCCATTTACTAAACTAATTTTCCAGTGCTTATATAAGGTCAGAGACTGGCATTACTGGAGATGGAGATTATAATTTATTTACTGAATTTTCACAGCTTTGTTAGCCTTGGTACATTTCTCTTTGTTGCCCCCTCAAAACGTATTTGCTCCTTATCCGATGCTATCATCTCTAGGAGAATATCACTGATTCTTCCTCACTAGAAATTTAAATTCTAGATGAAATCCTGTCCCTCTTTTACAGTCTTCGGACTGACTGTGTTTCAGAAATTTCTGTGAACCAGAGTCTAAGATTTTTCTGTGAAGATCATTCAGTATAAAGATTTTCAAAAGCTACTTGGCTGAGTTAATCCTAAGCAACTGCCCGATTAAGCATTGGGCTCATTAGACCAGTGAAGACTAGTAGGATTCTGATGTTCAAAAGGAAATCAGATTACCATTATTAAAATAAACTTATCTTTAGAACAGTTTTAGATTTACAGAAATATTGAGAAGTTGGTACAGAGAGTTCCCTTATGCCCTACATCCAGTTACTCCTATTAATGTCTTACATTAATATGGTACACTTTTTGCACTTAACTAGCCAATATTACTATATTATTATTAACAAAAGTCCATACTTTATTCAGATATATTTGGTATTTCCCTGTTGTCCTTCTGTGTCAGGATGGCTTCCAGGAAACCTCATTGTCTGATTACATTGACTGTCATATTTCTGTAAGCTCCTCTTGACTGAGACAGTTTCTCAGACTTTCTCTGTTTTTGATAACCGTGGCAGTTTTTAGAAATACCGGTCAGGTGTTTTATAAAATTTTACTTTAGTTCATAAGTTATTTCCCATGGGAGTGCATGTTAACAATTCTGATACTGCTATACACTGATACCAAACTCAACAATTAAGTAAATTAATAGTGAAGGATGGGACCCAGGTTTCTCACTGATGGTCTACACATCTGTGGCAGAGGTGTCCACAGATAAGTAAAGGTAAATGGCTAGAATGATCCAGTGGCAATGGGTCACAGTTGGACATATTAACATGAACTCATGTTTACTTTATTACAAGTACAGAGGGTTCCAAATAGAAATACACACACACACACACACACACACACACACAGATTAGTATACCTACCTGTGTATCCTTACTTAGCTGAGAAGATCTGGAACCAATACAACCTAGTGACAATGATCACATCTGGCACTGAGTTCTTGGTTTCTAATATTATTCTTCATGCACGCACACACACACACATATGTATGTATGCGTGTATACACACACACACTATTAGATAATTCTCAGCTCTGGAGGGAAAAAAATTTCGCTTTTTGAATTTGAATTTGAGAAGAATTTGAATTATAGAATGGGAATTATAGTGCTCACTTTTCCAGATTCTGAGGCTTTAGTCTCTTTATAACTGTCCTTAAAGTAGCATTACTTAGGCTGACATGTCCTAAGTTATTATTTAAAATGAATTTATTATATGCAAATATGTTATTCTTCATCAAAAGAAAGCAAGGCTCCTTGGATAAATATCTGATTCTAGGACCTAGAGAGGAACTGTGCAAAATGAATCTGGAGCATCGACAAATTAAGAAAGAGCTAACACACGCACATACACACACACAGATTGGAGTAGGCCTATGGGATAGAGAAGCCAACTGAAAGAGCTCCCAATGTCCAAAGCTGGAACTATTTGAACAAGATAAATAAAATGCTATTAGATTATAGCGTCAGCCTGTTGGCGCAGTGGTTAAGTGTGCATGTTCCACTTCGGCAGTCCAGGGTTCACCGTTTCAGATCCTGGGTGTGGACCTATGCACTGCTTGTCAAGCCATGCTGTGGAAGGCATCCCACATATAAAGTAGAGGAAGATGGGTGTGGATGTTAGCTCAGGGCCAGTCTTCCTCAGCAAGAAGAGGACGATTGGCGGAAGATGTTAGTTCAGGGCTAATCTCCCCCCACCCCCAAAAAGGAAAGATATTAGATTATAACCCAAATTATGAAATAAAGAACATGAGTGCAGGCTTATAAATAAATAAATGGGAGAGATGAGACAAATCTCTTGTGAAAAAGAATTCCAAATCATTTGTGTTGATACTTTTCCCTCAAGGATGGGGAACATAAAGCCCACTCCGTAAGTGTGGACTTCACATGTGGCTTCCTTCAGATTGATAGATTAGATAGATCGATCATAGATGTACATAGAGATACACAAGTTTATAGATACAGATTTCTCTATATCTATGTCTACCTATCTATCTATATGGAAAGGGGAATCAAAAGTAACTTTACGGTTGAGAAACCTTACAAACACCACTTCAGCCAAATAATCAACATCAACATCAACAATAAGTCATGTTGCTCTTATGCACCATTAATATCATGTGATACAATGTTGCTTTACTTTTGTGGTCTTCCTCCCCCAAACCCATACTTCATTCTAATCATAAGGAAAAATTCAGATAAACCCAAATTGATTCAAAATACCAGTACTCTTTCAAATCTCTCAAGGTCGTCAAAAACAAGGAAAGTCTGATAAACTGTTTAAGCTAAGAGAAGTTACAGGGACTTGACTATTAAATGCAATGTTGGGGCCGGCCCCATGGCCGAGTAGTTAAGTTTTGCGTGCTTCAATTCGGCGGCCCAGGGTTTTGCAGGTTTGGATCCTGGGCGTGGACATGGCACCATTTGTCAGGCCATGCCGAGACGGTGTCCCACATGCCACAACTAGAAGGACCCATAACTAAAATATACAACAATGTACGGGGGATTTGGGGAGAAAAAAAATAAAAGATTGGCAACAGTTGTTTGTTAGCTCAGATGCCAATCTTAAAAAAAAAAAAAAATACATTACCTAAATAAAAAAATACAATGTGGTATCCTGGGTGGTGTTCTGTAACAGAATAATGATATTAGGTAAAAATGACGGCAACCTGAATAAAATATGGACTTCAGTTAAAAATAATGTCAATGTTTGTTCTTTAATTGTGCCCAAAAAACTATACTAATATAAGATGTTGATTATGGGGGAAACTGTAAGGGGGTTATATGGGATGTCTCTGTACTATCTTGACAATTTCCTATAAATCTAAAACCATTCTAAAATAAAATGTGTATCTTAACTAAAATTTTCAAATAACATCTTTTGCAATATACTCACACTTTAACTTTGAACGTGAACTTCCTTGACATTTTAGCTTTTAGTCATTATACTCTTGCTGAAACCGTCATTCTCCCAAAGCAATTTTTTTCACACTACAAATTTATTCCTGTACTAGTTTAATCTTTTAATGGGGATTATTTTAAATAGGATTGATTCGATAATGTTGGTGAACCTTCAGTACTAAGCGGTTTAAACATACTTTGCACATAATGAAAATGTAAATCAATGAGTATTTTGGAGCTACAGGCCTGTTGATTAATGTCCAATTTTTTGATCATCTAGAAATTAATAAAATGTCACAAATTGCAGGACTGTTGAATCGGCATTTCTAATATTATTCAATTCAATATCTACTGTGAAGTCTCTAATAGCTACGCCACAGCACATTTCAAAATGCAATAAATAGAATTAAAGAGTATTTTATGTGAGCTAGACTAAAATAGGATTTCATTTGAAAATTTCTGAAAATATTTCAAAAATCCGAGCTTAAAACATGTGTACGTAGAGAGCTGGCCTGGTGGCGTAGTGGTTAAGTTCATGCGCTGCGCTTCGGTGGCTGGGGGTTCACGGGTTCAGATCCGACGGACCTACACACTGCTCATCAAGCCATGCTGTGGCAGCATCCCACATACAGAAGAGAGCAAAACCAGCACAAATGTTAGCTCAGGGACAATCCTCATGCAAAAAGAGGAAGATTGACAACAGGTGTTAGCTCAGGGCCATTCTTCCTCACCACAACAAACAAACAATGAACAAAAACCCCGAAAAACACACTTATATAAAACTTTCCACCTTTTAAAATTACGTTTATAGAGATTGCTGTTTATATTTTGTTTATTTTTAATACATGCTGTTAGGACACTCAGGAAAGCAATTTACATGGAAAATAACATGCTGACTGCCAGGTGTAGGGCTCGAGCAAATGGCAAGGGCTCTTTGAATCACAATTCTAGTTTTGTGGTTTGTTTAATTGGAAATTGAACAATATAATAAGCACTCTAATGTATTCCTTTCTCTGGTTGTTTTTATGTGCTACTATACATATACACAATTTGCATAATGTAGGCCATTTGAACTTTGATGTTTATGACAAATGAGGCTTTTTTCCTCTATTTTCAAGCTGTTATTAAACATATTTTAGCTGTGTATAATAAAGGACATTTAAAAACAATCAGAAGTATCCAATTAGGTAGTTTATTCCACTGTTATTCAGTTAAACATTCCATAGTTTCTAATATGATTTCTTATTTGACACATGGGTTAATTAGAAGTATATTTTGAAACTTCTAAATATGAAAATTTTCTAGTTATCATTTTATTAATTGCATTATTATCATATTGTTGTTACATGCCATCAAGTCAGCTCCTACTCTTGGTGACCCTGTGACTGAGCGATGTCACAGTGTCCTGGCCTCAACAGCCCTACTCAGTTTCTGCAGACTAATGCCTATGGCTTCCTTTATGGAGGCAATCTATCTCACATTTACTCGTCCTCTTTTCCTGCTGCCTTCTACTTGTCCCAGCATTATTGTCTTTTCCAGAGAACCCTGCCTTCTCATGATGTGTTCAAAGTAGGACAGCCTTGCTTTTATCATTTTTGCCTCCAGCAATAGCTCAGGCTTAACTTGCTCTAGGATTCACTTGTTCTTTCTGGCAGTCCAGGCTATCCATAGGGCTCTCCTCCAACACTGTGTTTCAAACGAATTCATTTTTTCTTGTCCACCTTCTTCACTGTCCAGCTTTTGGACTTATACATAGTAATTGAGAATATAAGGGTGTGGATAACCTTGGCCTTAGTCTCTAAGGACACTTCCTCACACTTGATGATCTTTCCTAATTCTTTCATCGCTACCCTTCTGAGTCTCAGTCATCTCCTGATTTCTTGACTGTGGTCTCTGTTTAAATTAATGACTGAACCAAGGTAAACAAAGTCTTTAACAATTTCAGTGTCTTCATTGTCTATGTTGTACGGTTCTTCTGTTGTCAGGATTTTTGTTTCTTGATGTTCACATGCAGTCCTGCTTTGGCACTTTCTTTTTTCACTATGTCAGAAGTTGTTTCAAGCTATTGCTGCTTTCTGCCAGAAAGATGGTGTCAGTTACATATCTTAGATTGTTAATACTTCTTGCATTGATTTTCACTCCTTCATCTCAGTCTATCCCACTTTTTTTCATATGTTCTGCACACAGATTTAACAGTTAGAGAGATAAAATGCATCCTGGTCTGACACCTTTGCCTATAGGAATCCATTCTGGTTCCCCAGCTTCTGTCTTGACAGTGACGTCTTCTCTACAATGCGGATCACACATCAGGACAATTGAGTGCCCATGTTTGATGTTAATAGTTTGTGGTCAGGACCACAATCTGCTCCTGGTCTTGTTTAGGCAGAGAGAATACAGCTTCTCCGTCTCCTGCTTCCAATTACATAGCCTATTTGATTTCTACATTGGCCATCTGGTAATGTCCATATATACAGTTGTCTGTTTGGTTGCTTGAAACATGTGTTTGTGATAAATGGATTGTTAGCTTTGCAGAAATCCATGACCTGGTCTCCTCCTTCATTTGTGTCCCTCAGTCCAAATTTTCTGGCAATCTTTGATTCTGCTTTATTTCCTACTTTTGCATTCCAGTCACCTATAGTTATCAAAATGTCTTGTTTTGTGTATGATCAATTTCTTCTTGGATACTTGTGTAAAATATATGCATACTATCAGATAACATATTATATATGATTTTTATCTCATAAAACTTTAATCTGTTGCTCCCAGTATCATCAGTTTCTTTAAGTGTTCAATGAAAAACAACAAAAGCAAAGTATCTTTTATTGGTGAAGATAAAAAAAATAAGAACTTGAAAATTAAATATTGTGTTGTAATTTTGATTTGTTTCTATCAAAACCCTGTGAATAAACATTAATAGCTAGTCTGGTGCATGTTAATTATGTAAGATGAAGAGAGGTTTGTGATCTGTAAAAGAGGACGTGAAGGGAAGTTTGTAACTCTTAAAAACATGCAATAAAAGAGAATAAAAAGTCAAAATAGAGCTAACTCTGATGGTCTAGTGGTTAAGGTTTGACACTCTCACTGCTTCGCTGGCCCAGGTTCATTTCCCGGTCATGGAACCACACCACCCATCTGTCAGTTGCCATGCTGTGGCAGTGGCTCACATAGAAGAACTAGAAGGACTTAGAATTTGAATATACAACCATGCACTGGAGTTTGGGGGAGAAAAAAGACGGAAAGATTTGCAACAGAGGTTAGCTCAGGATAAATTCTTCCCTGCCAAAAAAAAAGAGTCAAAATCATAGGCTAAACCATGTCAAGGAATGATGAAGCAGTGTGCTGAAGATGGATGCAGCTGGACTACACTCACCATGCACTGGATTCCCAGAGAGGGATGCTGCTCCATAATGTTCTGTATATTCATAGAGAAAGGGGAGTAAGGAAACATCTATCTGTTTATGAAAAAAACAAAAAAAAATTAAAAAAACCCAGGAACTTCCTCAGTAAAGAAATTGCTTCCAAAGAAAAGGAGTGCCTTCACAGATCTGACACAGGCATTAATCTGTTCTCCTTTGAGCTAAATCAGACCTGCTAAGCCAGCTTCTTAGTAAGCTACCTGAAAGCAGAAGAACGAAAGTCTCTTAGATTCGTTTTTTCAAAATAATGATATATCCCAACTACAAGTGGTATTATCTTTTACTGATAAACTTTCCCAAGTAAAGGACTTTCTATTCTTACTTTGGTAAACATATTTTTCAAGCAATTGCATCGGAATAAAACGAGTCTTATTGGCATTATAAGTTTGGAAATCTGCCCTGCCTAAATTTTCTTTCATTGTTTTGTCATATCTCATTTAACTGATATTTAGACTGCATTGAAAAATCTCAAGTAAAAGGATTTTGTACGAGAAGCTGTGAATTTATTAACCCCTTTTTTAAAGATTCATTTTGTGCTGAAAAGGAGTATTGTAAAACAGCAATTAATTTTCTTTTCTCAATCTGGATTCTTTTGTTTTTAAAGACTATTTTTTTAGAGACATTTTAGATTTACAATAAAATTTGAGAGAAAGGTACAGAGATTTCCCCTATACTTCCTGCCCCCACACATACATAGCCTCCCCCATTATCGACATCACTCATCAGAATGAAAAATTTTGTACCAAGGATGAACCTACATTGACACATTGTAATCGCCCAAGTTCATTGTTTACCTTATGGTTTATTCTTGGTGTTGTAAATTCTTTGGGTTTGGATAAAAGAATAATGATATATTGTTACAATATCATACGAATATTTTCAGCACCCTAAAAAATCCCCTCTTCTCTGCCTATTCATCTCCCTCCCATAGACACACATACACCCCTGGGAACCTCTGATCTTTTCACTGCTGCTACAGTTTTGCCTTTCCCAGAATGTCATATAATTGGAATCATACAGTATGTAGCCTTTTCGGATTGGCTTCTTTCACTTAATAATATGCATTTAAGTTTCCTCCTGTATTTTCACAGCTTAATAGCTCACTTCTTCTCAGCATTGAATAATATTCCATTGCCTGAATGTAACACAGTTTATTTATCTATTCACCTACTCAAGGACATTTGCGTTGTCTCCAAGTTTTGGCAATTAGGAATAAAGCTGCTATAAACATCCGTCTGCAGGTTTTTGTGTGGATGTAAGTTTTCAACCCTTTTGGGTAAATACTAAGGGAGCAAGGTGGCTGAATAGTATGGTAAGAGTATGTTTAGTTTAGTAAGAAATCAAAGTGTCTTCCAAAGCGACTGTACTATATTGCATTCCAAGCAGCAGTGGATGACATTTCCTGTTGCTCCACATCCTCATCACCATTTGATATTGTCACTGTTCTGGATTTTGGCCATGCTAATAGGCGTGTAGCGGTGTCTCCTTGCTGTGTTAGCTTGCATTTCCCTGATGACATATGATGTGGAGCATCTTTTCAAATACTTATTCACATCTGTATATCTTCCTTGGTGAGAGATCTGTTAAGGTCTTTGGCCCAGTTTTTAACTGGGTTGCCTGTTTTCTTATGCTTGAGTTTCAAGAGTTCTTTATGTATTTTGGATAACAGTTCTTTTTTTTCCCTCAAGATTGGCCCCCGAGCTAACATCTGTTGCTAATCTTTTTTTTTTCTTCTTCTCCCAGAAGCCCCCAGTACATAGTTATATATCTAGTTGTAGATCCTATGTGGGACGCCACCTCAGCATGGCCTGAGGAGTGGTACTAGGTCCACGCCCAGGATCTGAACTGGTGAAACCTTGGGCCAGGGAAGTGGAGCATGCAAACTTAACCACTCAGCCACAGGGCCAAACCCCTGGGTAACAGTTCTTTATCAGATGTGTCTTTTGAAAATATTTTCTCCAAGGCCATGGATTGTCTTCTGATTTCTTGAATGCTGTGTTTTGAAGAGCTGAAGTTTTGTGGATTTTCTTTTCTTTTTTTCTTTCTTTTTTTTTTTTTTTTTGGTGAGGAAGATTGGTCCTGAGCTGACATCTGTTGCCAATCTTCTTCTTTTTGCTTAAGGAAGACTATCACTGAGCTAACATCCATGCCAGTCTTCCTCTACTTGATGTGGGGTACCACCACAGCATGGCTTGACAAGCAGTGCTAGGTCCGTGCTCAGGATACAAACCCATGAACCCTGGACCACCAAAGCAGAGTGTGTGAACTTAACCACTATGCCACTGGACCAGACCCAAACTTTTTAATTTTAATGAAATCTAGAGTATCAATTATTTCTTTTGTGGATTGTGTCTTTGGTGTTGTATCTAAAAAGACATCACCATACCCAAGGTCATCTAGGTGTGCCTTATGCTATCTCCTAGGAGTTTTATAGTTTTGTGTTTTACATTTGAATCTCTGATCCACTTCGAGTTAATTTTTGTGAAAGGTTTCAGGTCTGTGTCTAGATTTCTTTTATTTTTCATGTGGGTGTCCAGTTGTAATAGTACCACTGTTGAGGAGGTTATCTTTGCTCCATTGTATTGCCTTTACTCCCTTGTCAAAGATCAGTTGATTATACCTATGAAGATCTATTTCTGAGCTCTCTGTTCTGTTTCATTGATTTGTCTATTGTTTCATCAACACCACACAGTCCTGATCACTGTAGCTTTATTGCCAGTCTTGAAGTTGTCAAAAATGTGTTGATTATTCTGTGTCTTTTGCCTTTCAGAAAACTTTAGAATCAGTTTGTTGATATCAATAAAAAAACTTACTGGGATTTTGATTGGGATTGCTTTGAATCTGTACATCAATTTTGGATTTACCAACATCTGGACAATGCTGAGTCTTCCTATCTGTGGTCAGTTAATATGTCTCCATTTATTTGGTTCTTTGGTTTCATTCTCTGAGTGTTAAAATTTCCATTATATATTTCTTGTACATATTTCGTTATAACTAAGTAACTCACATTTTTGGTGCTAACATAAATGATATTGTGATTTTAATTTCATATTCCTTTTGTTCATTTTTGGATTTGATTTGTTAAATACTTTTCTGCATCTGTTGATAGGATCATATGAGTTTTCTTTGTTAGCCTTTTGATTTGATGGATTACATTGGTTGATTTTCAAATTTTGAACCAATCTTGCATACCTGGGACAAATCCTATTTGGTGACAGTGTATAATTCCTTTTGTACTTTTTTGGATTCGATTTGCTAATATTTTGTCCAGAAACTTTGCATCTATGTTCATGAGAGATTGGCCTGTAGTTTTGTTTTCTTGTAATGTATTTGTCTGGTTTTGTTATTACAGTAATGGTGGCCTCATCAAATGAGTTAGGTAAGATTACCTCTAATTCTATCCTCTGAAAAAGATTGTAGAATATTGATATAATTTTTCCTTTTTTTTTTTTGAGGAAGATTAGCCCTGAGATAACATCTGCGCCCATCTTCCTCCATTTTTTATATGTGGGATAGCTGCCACAGCATGGCTTGATAAGTGGTGTGTAGGTCTGTGCCCGGGATCTGACCTGGTGAACTTGGGCTGCTGAAGCCGAATGTGTGAACTTAAGAGATACACCACCAGGCTGGCCCCTGATACAATTTCTTTATTAGACGTTTGGTAGAATTCACCTGTGAATCCATCTGGGCCTACGGCTTACTATTTTGGAAGGCTTAATTATTGATTTAATTTATTACTAGATATGACTCTTGAGATCATGTATTTATTCTCAAGTGATTATCGGTAGACAGTGTCTTTCAAAGAATTGGTCCATCTCATCTAAGTTATATAATGTGCAGGCACAGAGTTATTTATAATATTCCTTTATTATCCTTTTAATTTCCAGGAGATCTGTAGTGACCTCCCCTCTTTCCTCTCTGATATCAGTAATTTGCATCTTTTCTCTTTTTTTTCTAGTTAGCCTGGCTACAGGGTTATCAATTTTATTGATCTTTCAAAGAATCGGATTTTGGTTTCATTGATATTCTCTGTAGATTTCTGTTTTATTTTCATTGATTTATGTCCTGTTTTTAATTACTTATTTTCTTTTGCTTACTTTGGATTTAATTTACTCTTTATTTCTTGGTTCCTAAGGTGGCATCTTAGATTAGTGATTTTAGATCTTTCTTCTTTTCTAATATAGGCATTCAGTGCTGTAAATTTCCCTTTAAGCCCTGCTTTTGCTACATTAAAGCAAATTTTAAATTGCATTTTCATTTTCATTTAGTTCAAGATATTTTTAAATTTCTCTTGAGATTTCTTTTTGACCCATGTGTTATGTTATGTAGAGGTGTGTTGTTTAATCTCCACTTCTTTTGGGATGTTCCAGTTATGTTTCTGTTTGATGTGTAGTTTCATTCTATTGTGATCTGAGAGCAGACACTGTATGATTTCTACTCTTTCAAATTTGTCCAGGTGTTTTATGGCCTGGAATGTGATCTGTCTTGGTGAATTTTCCATGTGAGCTTGAGAAAAATGTGCATTCTGTTCTTTTTGGGTGAAAGAGTTTATAGATGTCAACTAGACGCAGTTGATTGATGGTGTTGTTGAATTCAACTATGTCCTTACCGATTTTTGGCCTGCTGGATCTGACAAGTTGTGAAAGAGGGGTGCTGAATTCTCCATGTATGAGAGTGGATTTTATCTATTTTTCCTTAAAGTTCTAACAGTTTTTGCATGTCTTTTGCCACTCTGTTGTTAGGCGCATACACATTAAGAATCTATCCAGTATATTTAAAAATCTATTACTAATCAATAAAAAACTGATAGAAAATCTAACAGAAAAATGAGAAAATATTAAAGTACGTCATAAAATATGAGATCTAAATGATCTATAAACAAATGAGAAAGTAATCAATGCTATTAGTCACCAGGGAGGTGCAATTTCAAAATGTAGTTCAATACCAGTCCACGCTTACTATATGTTCTAAAATTAAAACAACATAACTTGTAGAGACTGAGGAGCAAGGAGAACACTCATAAAATGTCGATAAAGCGTAAATATAGTCATACATACTCAAACTGAACATATGTATTTTTTACTATCTAGCAGTTGTACCTCTAGGCATATACTCAAAAGAAATGTTCAAGGATGTTTATCCAAAAACATATAGTGGATTTATATGACACCACTATTCATAATAGCCCTAAGCTGGGAATCTCTTAGAAGTTAATATACAGTAAATTGGATAAAAAAAAGTGATACATACTCCCAGACTAAAAATCTATACAGTAATAAAAGTAAACTGAAGTTCAAGCAACTAGCAACAGTGTAGATAAATGTCACAAACATACTGCTGAATGAAATAAGCTGGGCATAATATAATACATGTTGTATGATATCATGTATATATAAAGTTCAAAAATAGGAAAAAACATTGTAAGTTAATAAATTACTATAGTATTTGTATTAAGTTTCTCCAGGGAAACAGTGTGTGTATACGTGTGTGTGTGTTTGTATGTGTGTATATATATGCATATATATGTATGTATTTATATATATATGTATGTATTTATATATGTGTATATGTGTGTCTATATATGTGCATGAGCATATTTATGTGTCTGTATGTGTGTATATCTGTATAGATAAAGAAATTTACTATAAGGAATCAGTTCACATAATTGTGGAGGCTGGAAAGTTCCAGCATCTTCAGGGGCAGTTGGCTAACAGGCGATCCAGAAGAGCTGATGGTTTAGTTCTGCTCTGATCCAAAGGCATGAGACCCAGGAGAGCCGATGGTGTAGTTTCATCTGAAGGCCTGGAAGGTTTGACACCGAGGAAAAGCCAATGTTTCAGTCTGAGTTTAAAGAAAGGAAAAAACCAATGTCAAACAGCCAGAATTCTCCTTACTCAGGGGAGAGTCAGCCTTTTTGTTCTATTCAGGGTTTTGACTGAGTAGACAAGGTGCCCATGTTGTGAAGGGCAGTTTTCTTTACTCAGTCTATTAATTTAAATGTTAATCTCATCCAAAAACACCCCCACAGAAACACACAGAATAATGTTTGAGCAAATATCTGGGCACCAGTGGCCTAGTCAATTGACAAATGAAATTAGCAATCATGGTATTTAGATTGGATCACATGATTAGAAACACACAAGTGGGGCTTCTGGGTTGCTGGTAATGCTCTGTTTCCTGGGCTGAGTGCTTGTTACACAAGGGCGCTCAGTCTGTGAAAATTTATCAAACTGTACACTGACAATTTGCGCAAATTTCTATGTACACATATGTTGGTAAAAATGTTTACTTAAAAATAACCTGTATATAGTGGAGTTTTAAATGAGTTACACTTACAAAGATTGTCCCGTAATATTCCTACTATTATACACGAAACCTTCGGTAGATAGTAGACAAATATGGATTGCATGATCAATTTAAGCAAAATTTCCCTTTTTTTCAGCTACAAATGAGTGTTCAACAACCTGAAGTCTGATGAGTTTCCTCCATATGTGATTTCCTTTTCTTTTTTTTGTTTTTTGTTTTTTGGTGAGGAAGATTGACCCTGAGCTAACATCCATTGCCAATCTTGTTTTTTTTGTTTTGTTTTGTTCTGAGGAAGATTAGCTCTGAGCTAATATCTGTGCCCATCTTCCTCTACTTGGTATGTGGGATGCCTTCCCAGCATGGCTGATGAGTGGAGTAGGTCGTGCCCGGGATCCAAACCTGCAAACCCAGGCCACTGAAGCAGAGCACATGGAATTTTCACCAATCAGCCACAGGGGCGGGCCCCATATGTGATTTTTTAAATGTGCCAATAAGGTTAGTATAATGATCATCTTGTTAGCTTATTTCACAATTTAGTCTTGGTTTCACAAAGTATTTATAAAATATATCTGTAAAAGTATCCACAAGAAAGTTTTAGAATTTTTTAATTTTAACCAAAGATGATTTTGATCTTCTGGTAAATTATAGACACATATGTCAAAATTACAAAAAAAAAATAAGATGATAGCGTATCCCATGTGACAGTATTATAAAATATTAGTAATGTATGTGTTAATAATGTTGACTTGGATTACATGTCAAGAGTATATATAATCAATTTATAGATTTAATAAAAAGGTGGGTTTTGACGACTTCTAGAAAATATTTTGTATTTTCCTCCCACTTAGAATGATAATCTCGTTTCAAGTGACTATGTGTTAATTTTCTTAAAGTGTTAATACATATCAGATAATTAATTGTTAATCCCCTATTATATACTAGTGTTGGGATGCTGTGCTCAGTGCTGAAAATACACTTTCCTACACTGGGGAGAATTAAAAGTGAGGCATATTGGTCTATTATTATTTTGCCAACATTACATATATAAACCCATATATAGTATATCTATGGTTTTAGGACATGCATCATTTAGAGTGTCAGTCATTTCCTGTTTTTATTGTTTATTCTTTTTATTTTGTCTCCAAAAATGCCAAACATTATTTCTTCCATCTCATAGATGTGGTTCTCAAGAATCATTTACCATTTCCATATTTCTTTGCTGTTGAAGCAATCATAATTACTATAAATAACTTTAAACATTAGTGCTTTAATTAAGACTTTCAAATTGAGATGTCATCCGTATTGTTAGCTTCTGAACCAAATATTCAGAAACGTTGGGAGATGAATACTTTTTGCGTTAAATTAACATTATATAAAATAAAACTAAACAAATCCTCTTATTTATATTTATGGCATCACAGTATGTTACATGTTATTGTCTTTTTAAGTCATTTTCTGTCATTATTTTAGATATTTTTTATAACTCATTTCAAATCTCTTTCACCAAAATGAGTTATTAGATACTCTTATAATTACTACAAATGAGTGAGACAAATGGGTAATGTTGAGCTCCATTTCCATAAGAGGAAATTCAAAATTGGAGTTTGAGTGGCAAAATCAGTATTAGCAATCTGGATCCCTTTGCACAATAACACACAACATCCATGTATGAGATTTTCCATTGACAATAGCTTGGGACTTTTTATTATGTGCATTTTGAAAAGCAAGTGATTAGAATTCCTGTTCGGCACCATTTCTTGACTCAAGTATGACAGTAAACTAAGCTTAGTGTCACTTGGTAGTTTTCTACCCAAGCCGTTAGAGGACCTGAGAAGGGACTTGACGGTACGGGGTGATGTTGAATGCAAAATTCAAAACAACAAGGTGAGCAAGGAGATTTTTCCACCACAAGTTATTAAAATCAAAAGATTTACTCTCCTAAAAGGATGATTTTTCAAATTATCAAGCTATTTCAAACTAACGCTTCCTTCAAGATGTTAAGGAAAAATAATTTTGATGTATTATATAACTTTTATTTTTATTGAATTTACTACCTACTTATTTATCGTTAAGTACAAGGTAGATACTGTTCCTTCATTCAGTAAATGTTTATTGAGCATTTTTAATTTCAGTTCTCGACATTGGAATGTGGAAAAAAATCTTTCCAAAGCTATTAAAACATAAAGGTTAAAAACATGCTGATTTTAGGGTCTGGCCCCGTGGCCGAGTGGTTAAGTTCACGCGCTCCGCTGCAGGCGGCCCAGTGCTTCGTTGGTTCGAATCCTGGTTGCGGACATGGCACTGCTCATCAAACCACACTGAGGTAGCGTCCCACATGCCACAACTAGAAGGACCCACAACGAAGAATATACAACTATGTACCAGGGGGCTTTGGGGAGAAAAAGGAAAAAAAATAAAACCTTTAAAAAAAATGCTGATTTTGATCACAGCAAGAAATAAGCATTTATCCAAATAAAATTTACTACTATGTTTGCAAATACGTTCCAGAATAGCAGTAAATATTTGCAGTTTCTGGGTCACCGAATTGCTTACAATATACGGTATGAAGTCATGAACGGATATGACCAAGTATTTATACCTGTTTTCTTTCTGAGACAGGTTTTAACATGGAGGAAAGACTATTCTGAGAGACAAAAACTGCAAAATACTTGCAATCAAAGTGATAGAAAAGATTTTCGTGTTTTTTTTAAAGAATGGCACCTGAGCTAACATTGTTGCCAAGCCTCTTTCTTGGTTTTTTTTGCTTCTTCTCCCTAAAGCCCCCAGGACATAGTTGTATATTCTAGTTGTAGATCCTTCTGGCTCTTCTATGTGGGACAACGCCTCAGCATGGCTCCATGAGCAGTGCCAGGTCTGCACCCAGGATCCGAACCTGTGAAATCTGGGGCCACGGAAGCCACCAGTCTGGGCCTTAGAAAAGATTTTTAATTGCACAATCTAAGTAAATAAAAACTAAACTAAAAGATATAGGAAGGCACTACATGCATATAAAATATCTAAATTCAAAAAATTCTCCTTATTTCTGATGACATATAGGCTGGTGCCTCCTAAAACGATCCACATTCTCCACTATCTATTTCTTGCAAAATTTGTTACCAGAAAGAAGTTAAAAATTATTTATCAATCATATGAAACACAGCTGATTCTTGTCCACCTGTTCATAATACATCAGGACATGCTTGTATTTGCTAAATGGACTGGAAAACAGAGGGTATTATGCAAATATGCAAGAAGATATAGGTGTGACTGATGTTTCTGCATGTAAAATGTGTCCAGAATAGAGTATGAAGTAAAAACTACAGTTGAGTCTGTAATTAAACTTTTGTCAGTCTTAATATTGCTGAAGTTTGAGTGAATGTTCCAGATATGCAAAGTACAGCAGATGGTCCTGAACAATTTATTTTCTATTACCAGTAGCATTCTACATCTTACACTATTTTGAATTTTTTGCTATATAAGTGATCTATAGAGACTGACCCTGATTTCTTACTCGCATTAACCATGTCCAATTTTAATACAAAAATAATATAAAATATATTCTTGTTTAAATTGAAGTAAAAAAAAGATTAAAAATATTAAAAGTGTAGCCTGACTCAATGTTTGCAAACTGCAGTAATTTCTAAGCCTATGTCTAATTATTACTTTGAAAATACTTTAAGATTTTTAACTAATTGGATGATGAGAACATCCCACAATTAGGTATTGTCATCCCATTTAATACGGAAAGGAAAATAGTTCACATTTAAGAGATTTCTACCCAACTGTCACAATTAAATATTCCTCAACTTTCACATTCTCAATATTTACTCTTATAAAAGTTTTTGGAACTCATTTTCTTAACAACTGAAGGTAGTATATGGATTTCTTAAGGGTTACCTTTTGGAGTGTTACTTGACAGAATTTTCCATATAAATAAATATTTGCCACTAACATCGGAAAAAAAAAGTTTTCTTCTTAGTTAATACATTACTTTTCTACAGAATTATGGTTAAAAATCACTTTCTGACTTACAACTGCAAAATATAGTCTCTATAACACCCAGTTAGAAAAGAACACCAGTTCACTGACTATGAAGTCTCTATGGAACACTGTTATAAAAAACAATGAAAAACGACAAGACAAAAGGGTACTTAAATGTGCACTATTGAGTGATAAAAATACACATTTCCTAAGTAGAAAAAATGTTTGTCAGTCCAAAATAATTGTATCTGTTTCTTTCAGTCGAATAATCTCTTGCCTTGGGATTTCATGCTCTCTTACAATCTCTTTCCACCACTTACACCAGTCTGACAAGAAACTGACTGTATCTGAGTCTTAGAAGCAACTTTTTACACTCTCAAAGAATTTTTTAAATAGAAAAACGAGATTTATGCCTACTCCCTGAAGTAGACCTTTCAAGCTTTCCATCTGCTCCTCCGTTATAATATTGTATTTTTCTAATTTTCATATTATATTTTAGTCTTCTGCTCTACTTTAAAGGGAAAAATCGAACAACCACCAAATGTGACTAACCCTCTGAAACTCTGCACATAAGTATCCAGAAAGATAATTTAAAGCATGAAGCTATGTCCTTAGATTGTAATTGTCTAAGGTTAATTCACAGGCAATTATCAATGGTTTCTTAAGCTCTAGGATGACATTGTAGATTAGAATTTTCCGTAGGCAAAAAATCTTCAAACTAACTGTACATAATTTGGGGCATGATTATCAAAGGGAAGAAATTCATTAGTTGGACTTTCTAGAAGTAAAGCTTGAAAATTTATAATTTTAGGTCATCAGGCATATAATGAACATAGAGCCAAATGTCCTGAAATAACCTAACTTTTCTACTCTTCTCCAAAATTGTGAGTTGTTTGGTCTTCTCTTGCCCCAGGATTAATCAATCGTATAGATTTGCTTTGTGAACAAGACACACTAAGCTTTGATTAAGACATGTAAGCAGCCTTTCACATGGTCTCAAGTAGAAATGAAAGTATTCTTTAGGCTTCTGTTATTGAATTATTTTAAAAGAAGTCACAAAATTCAACTGATTAAAAATGGGCCATTTGCAGATCATATGTGTTAGCTCCAAGAAGCAGTGATGCAAAATTTTCACTGATGGATTTATTTCCACTGACTGGTTCTTTTCCTTTGCTAGATCAGGGTCCTTCTTTTTCTGTTGCATCACTCTTGTGTTTTCTGTTCCTGATCATTCCTTCAAGTCCAAGTTCTTGTAATCGAGTTACTCAAGCTTTTATCTTTTATAGTGAAACATTATATTTTCAGCACATATCCTCAAATAAAGAATTTTCATACTATCTAATCTATTTTATTCAAATTTTCACTTTTATTAATGCTCATAATTTATTTTTTAATCAGAAAAACTTTCCAACATGCGACTGGAGCCCACATCTTCAAGAATATTTTTTGGACTTTGTCACTGCCCCAGAAGTAGCAGAAGATCTGGTTCTGATAGCAACTGGCTGAATTGTTGTGTAGAACAGCAGACAGTCCTGGAAAATGTATGAGAACATACTCTAGACATTAGCATAGGGACAACCACATATGTATAACGTACACATTATGCAAAGGAGGTCTCACTTGAGTTGTTGGTTATGATGCATTTCCCAGAAAAGAGTAAACAAGCTTTATCTTCTAAACTTATAAACGTATTTAACCATTCATTAGGCTACCATGTTATTGATAAGTTTTTAGCTTGCTTTGATAAGGATAGGACCATATTTCTCATGAGAGAAGCATCTGCTAGTGCTCAAAATATTAAAAGGTACCATGTCTTGTATTCACCGTTCTTGATTAGAACTCTGAAGGGAGTAACAAGAAAGACGTAACCCTAGACTCATAGAATGTAAGTCATGACTAAAACTCTCAGTCAGTGGAGAAGTATAGCTTGCCTCACCAGCATCAAAAACCACAATGTCAGTCTCTCTGTGCTTCCCTTGAGTGCACGAGGCTGGCTGTGGACCATTTCACATATGTCATAAGGTCACTCTAACTCCATTACTCTCTTTGAGATCAAGAACATTCATGAACAAAGTATCATTTTGATGCACAAGCTAGGAATAAACAATGGTCAAAAGCATTAGATTGACCATCAAAACACGAGAAAAGGAAGTGTCTGCCTTTCCTCTATTAGTTTGTAAAGTCACTTTCTGGTGGTCAGTTTAGTTAAGCAGCCATATTAAATATGTGCATAGCACCTTGACCACTTGCTTGAAGAAACTATTTGAATAGCATCTTGAATATATATGACGTAAGTAATAAATGATTTATAATTTTCTCGGTTGCTTCTTTCAACTGGCATCCTTGAATTTCATGTTTTCTCTATCTTGAACCACACCCTAAATTCAAAGTTGTCATACAAATATAATAATTGCCAGTTGGCTAAAATACAGCGTAATAGGGAATCTGATCTGACAGCAATGATCAAGGAAGCGAAAACCTCCTGGTCCTCCTCCTTTTTCTGTTACATGTTTTTTGTTTAGTTGTGTTTTGTTTTTTTGTTAGGAAGATTGTCACTGAGTTAACATCTGTGCCAGTTTTCCTCTATTTTATGTAGGTTACCGCCACAGCGTGGCTTGACAAACAGTCCTAGGTCCACACCCAGGATCTGAAACTTCGAACCCCGGGCCACCAAAGTGGAAGGTAAGAACTTAACCACTATGCTACCAGGCAGGCCTCTCTGCTACATGTTATGATCATAGTGGACTGTTTGCTCTTTGCAGTGGACTCAGATTTCTGCTGCAGCCCCCTGACTAAAATGTTCTTTTGCCTTCCAATTTGACATAATCAACAAACTCCAGGTTTTCTTGTCATCTAACATTAAGAGCAGAAGGAACACTTAATAGGCTTCAAGAAGGAAAAACAAAAGAGTATGTTTCTCTTATGTATCTTGGGATGCTGAGCCTTGCTCCTGGAAGGAGAGAAAGTCACATCAGACAGGAAGGAGAATTGCTATGTTCAAACTTTACTTCTTCAAATTGCGTAAAATCAATATTGCATATTACAGAGCATAAGTCAATAACATCATGAAGACAATGTATGAATAATATACATGTTAAGAAAGTTGTATTATGCCTATTAAGTAATTGAAATCTTTACAGGAATGAGAATTATAATTGCAAGTGTTATGTGTAGTTTTTTAACATTTTGACGACTTTTTCATCTGTTGCATTTTACTTTTACTTCTATATCTGCAGAATTGTATTTATTTTCTTTAAACGCAATAACAAATTAGAGGTGAAATGTTATCCTAGATTTTCACATAGCCAGCTTTTCATGTATTTTAGGTTGAACCATAGGAAATTATAATTTTTGAGAGTCAAAAATGGTTGACTACTGGCAGTTTCATATTGTTCAACTTATATAATATATTGACACATTTGAATATTGAAATCACTGTCATGTGCTCAAAATGTGGTTATCCTTTGATTCCAGCTTAGCCACCAAGACTACATATACTTCTAGAAATAAACTAACATAATTTTTTTTCACATTTTCTATAAGCACTAAAATATATGTAGTTGCATAGCTCTGTGTGTCATTGTGAAAGCAGAATTTATGTTATGCTGCCTACTTATGTACTTTTCAAGAAATTTAGTAGCACTGATCTATTGAGGCAGCCTGGCCAACTTCTAAATAGCCACATTTTTATCTCAACATATGAACCATAGAGCCAGCAGCCAAAATATGTCTTTGAAAATGAAATCTGCTTGCTGGAGATTTGCTATGATCTATAATCTAAAATGTGCCAGTGGCTTTAGGTTTTGATTTGTTAGCCTTAAACACACACGCACATACAAACAACAGCTTGTCTAACCAGATCCTGGCTGGAATAATTTCTAAAACAAACAAAAGTAAATGCTCATCAGTTATATCGGTGCTTACAGTAAAAGTGACGTGACAACTTTTCATATCAAGAAAAAGAACAACAGAAGTAGCTGTAAAACTGCCATGTACAAGGCAGTTCTTAAGTGTATTTCACAAATATAAATTTTACGGATCAAATTACTTACCATAAAAATTAGCTTCATTGAAAAGACATTTAAATCTCTGTATTCATGTGGCCATATTATCAGGAATGATATTATCTAGGGCAGGAAAAATATTCCATAGAATAGTGAGAGCTACGTGAAGCCAAATTTTCATATACCTTAAATCTACAGAAATGAGAATACGTTGATATCAGAATTTTCTGAAATCCTGTGCTAATGTAGGCACAGGTACAAATAGCCAGGAATGACTTTTGTGACGCAGTCAAGGTACAAAAGTGTAAAGAGTGACTTTATTTACCAAGAGAAGTAATATACAAATTGTTCAGATGATTCATGGTCCTTTTAAAATCCACTTATTGGTATAAAATAAAATAACATTATACAAATCTGAGCTTACAAAAAGTGGAATGATGGAATGATAAAGACATCGTTAGTGTCTGCCTGATGGGAAAGACATGGGCCAGCAAAAGTGTCAGTGTACTAGCACACTGAGTTAGATATGCACTAGGGTGTTTCTAGTCATTTTGTCTGGAACACTGGGGAAAGTTAAGGTTCATCCTAAATGAGAAGACCTGCTGAAGAAGAGGGCATTTTCATCCATGAACCTTTGTATGTGGCTGGTCAGCTCACCCATCATCGATTGCACAGAACAAAATAAAGTGAGCTAAAAGCAAATATTTCCATCTCACTTGTCTTCTTGTTTTCTATTCACATCCTTCTGGCTTTTGAGCCCTTTTTAAACTCTGTTTCTCGAGATCCATCCAAACCAATCTCTACCTCCTTCTTTAGGAGATATACGGCATGTGAAAACCCTATTCGCTAGAAATTCGATGTACAAGCACAATGAATTAAAACCACTTTGGATGAGATGAGAGACTGGATATGACAAATTGCTGAATGCAACTTAGCATAAATTATATCATGCAGTCTTCACCACACTGTGAGATACATGTTACTTTTATAGACAAGGAAGCTACTGCTCAGAAAATCATTTTCATGATGTATGTTGTATCTGTCACCAAATTCTCTCTGATCCATTTTTAGGATATATCTAGAAGCAGAACACTTCTTTACCATCGCCATCTTGGTCAGAGCCACCACTGTTGCTCACCGGGAATACTCCAGGTGTTCTCCTTCTGCTCTGTCCTGTACGGTCTGTTAGAAACACAGCAGAATATTATACAATAAATTCAGATATGTCACAACTCAGTCCAACATCCTCAAGTGCCTTCCCCTTTCACTTAAAGAGAAACACGCAAACCATTTTACAGTCTACAAGGCTGGATATGATTTTTACCTGTACTCTATTTCCCACCACTCAATCCCTCGATCATTCTGATCCAGGCTCACTGGCTTTTTTACTCCTCAAACAAGCCTCTTCAAGGCCTGATCCTTGCGCTTCTCCCCCTGCATGGGAGGTATTTCCCTCAGATATCCAGAGGGCAGAGTACTTCATTTCTTACAGGTCTCTGATCAGAGGTCACCTGGAGAATCAGGCCTTACCTAACTCTCCCATATGAAACAGAAACCCCACTCCCATCCTCTGGCTTTCTGTATCCCCTTTGTTTCTTAGTAGCTTTTATTATCATTTGTATATTAAATGTACTTGTTTATTTGTTGACTATATGTCCTTAGAACTAGAATGTAAACCTCCTGAAGCCTGAGACCATTTCATTCACTGCTCTATGCTCCGTGCCTGGAACAATGCACACACATAGTAGGTACACAATCAATAGTTGTTGAATTAATCCATACCCTCTCTTTGGAAGTTCAGTATAAGGTAGTCATGGTAGTATCATCTCCTAGGAAAGAACTGTTTCAGGAATGGTTTTGTGATGTCACTATAACCAATGTTATATAAAAGGAGGTCTCTGGGGGATTCTGGGAAATTTTTCCCGTTCCTCAGATAGAGAGACCTCAGAAGAGACTACCTCCCTTCCGACTTTACTTTTTCTTTGTGGATAGTGATGTCTGGAACCGCTTGTGGCCTATACATGCCATGAATACCATGGATGTCAGAGAGGAGAGGTGGAAAGGACATGAAAGAAAGTCAGCGTCATTTTTGATCTTCCAAAGCAATCATTTTGGAGGATACTCCATCTCTGAGCTTCTTGATACATGAGAGAACATATTTTGTTACTGTTTAAGCTTGAGTTAGAGCTCTCCTATTTGTGCCAAAGCATTGTTCCCCTATCATAGAAGGTGAAATTCAGCTCTTAAATCAGAGTTTTCCATGCAACTCGTTTTGGCCAATGAACTTACAATTGTGACCAAAGCAGGAATTTACAAAGCACTGGGGAATTGGAATTTTCGTGCTTGCTACGTTTGGAACTCTGTAACAGCAATTATGTGAACAAACCCAGGCTAACTACTCAATGATGAGAGACATACACAGCTGCTACCACTGAATCAGCTGAGAGCCAATTGCCAAACATGTAAGTAAAGCCATTGACCGCATGCATCGACTCCCAATGCATGAATGAGTCAAGCTCAGCAGATGCACTGCTTAGCTGAGCAAAAGCCAAATGGCTGTCCCACAGAATTGTGAGCTAAACAAGTGGGTGTTATTTATATCACTAAATATTGAGGTAGATTGTAACACACCAAATCTAAAGGATACAGCATCTTGACTGATATATAGTGACAAAGAAAAGTTCATCTGTTTGCTTTCACAACAATCATTTCCACTTTATCAACTGTAAGGGTATTCATGGTGTCAATGCTTTCATATTCTAAACTTAGCTATCTAGACAAAGAGAAAGTTAAAAACGGGGTGAGTCGGGGTAATGAAAAAGATTAAAGTAAGCACGTTCTTGTTGGTGATGTGCACACAAGCAGACCAGGTTGTGGGACCACACTAAGAATTCTCTGTCATAAATGCCACAAATAACAATATGAGGAAAACTTAGAGATAATAGAAAAACTTAGAAATATTCTATTCCCAAATTGTCTTTTAAGGTCCCTTTCTTTCATTAGAGAAACTTCTTATATAATATTAATCCCAACGGGTCCTCACCCACTGCATTACACTGGTGCCTAAGAACCAGTTCTTAGACATGAGACGGCACCCCATAAAGGAAGCTGTCTATCTGCCTACACGTTGTGTCATTTTGTAAACTTGCTGACATGTAGCAAAATTACACAAATGCATCTTGACCATCTGGAGTAACAGATGAGTGGTCTTGTTTCTTCAGGCTGGCCTGACATGCCCACCGATGAAGGTAAGTCACAAGCTTGTCTCGTGCCCGCCCTGACTTACTCTAGGCAAACTGGTATTTCAATTTGAATGAACATTTTTTATTTGGTTTTAGCATTGCTTTGCTCAGCTTAGCTTAAATCTCTGTTCTTAAGACTTTGTCTTAGACATACAATAACTTTTTTTTTCTATTTCGGAATATGTCAGATAGAATATCTGGCTTGGGCCAAGATATTCAGATATTCATTCTGGGGAAACTAGATATTTTAACATTTAATTAAACATCACATATTGTAGATTTTCCAATAATAAGTGTGTCTTGGCAATACATTCTCTAGAATCAATAGAAAATATTTGAGTAAAAGAACAAACTAATATACATATTTGGAGTAAATAGAAATACCATCAATACAGCAAAAATGGGATCACTGACCTCAGTTTTTGATCACATTTTATAGTTTTTTCTATATAATTTTATGGTAATTTCTTGAATTCTTTGAGCCGCAATTGTTTCAGCTATAAAATGAGAATAATAACAGGTGTGAGTAGTGGCCTCAACACAGCAGCGTGAGTGAGAGCTGATGGTGAATGTGCTCCAGGAAGAGAAGAAATTCCCTCTTGGAGGCAGCAATCTTGCCCTTTTGTCACAGATTTAGAGCAGAATAAGGAATCAGTCATTCACGCGGCATAGTCCTTCTACGAAAGAATTCTAAGTTGAAAAAAAATTTTGGAAGAATAGCTATTTTGCTGCTGAGAACAAGAGATGAATAAGAAGACCTGAGTAAATGATACGTGTTATACGCGTGCATCCATAAAAAGAGCCACAGGCATCTCTACAACTGCTTCTTACTATCAATGACAAAAAACAAGGTAACATTGATGAAACAAGAAATGGAAAAATGGGACCACATGAAAAAGGAACTAGAAGTCTTTATAAAAATATAAAGAGGGAGCTGGCCCCATGGTCTAGTGGTTAAGTTCACGCACTCCGCTTTGGCAGGGTGAGGTTCACCAGTTTGGATCCTGGGCATAGACCTACACACTGCTCATCAAGCCATGCTGTGGTGGCATCCAACATAGAAGAACTGGAGTGGCTTACAACTAAGATATACAACTATGTACTGGGGCTTTGGGGAAAAAAAAAGAAAAGAGAGGAAGATTGGCAACAGACTTTAGCTCAGGGCCAATCTTCCTCGCCAAAAAAAAAAAGAAAAGAAAAACAAAGAAATAATGATTCAAAAAGAAAAAGTCATAATTAGCTAAGTTGAATTAACACTGTGTTCAAATAAATAAGTAAATAAAAGTCCTGAAATAAAAGAAGCCAAAATTTACAAAACAAAAGACCCTCTAATTCTAAGTTCTGTTACAAAGGAATGAAGAGAGGAAGGCACTACAAAATTAAAAGGTTGTGATGAACTTATTGGGCTGTATGATTAAAGAAAAGAAGCCTACAGCATCCTAGACAGTGAACCAAAGCATCCAACAAAACAATGCAAACAAACATGCAGCAAGAAAAAAAAAAAAAAGCAAAACAGACCTGTATGCCTATTGCGAAATTTCTATTTTCGAATTCTATGTACCAGAAGGCAGTAGGGAACAGCCATAAAGTTTTATGAGAAAATAAACACAACCTTAGGATTTCTCAAATTGTTTTCATGTATTAGAATATCTAAAGGCATTTGCAAATATGCAATGCTAAGACCCAGGGTCATATGAGAATAGCCAAAACTAGCATTCTTCACCACACATACTTCTTTTTTTGTTTTGCCTTTTTTAAAAAATTTAGTTTAATTTAATTTAACTTTATTTTTTCTTTGAGGAAGATTAGCCCTGAGCTAACATCTGCTGCCAATCCTCTTCTTTTTGCTGAGGAAGACTGGCCCTGAGCTAACATCCATGCCCATCTTCCTCTATTTCATGTGGGACGCCTACCACAGCATGGCTTGCCAATCGGTGCCATGTCCGCACCCGGGATCCGAACCAGTGAACCCCAGGCCACTGAAGCGGACCATGTGCACTTAACCACTGCGCCACGGGGTCAGCCCCATACTACTTTGATTTATAGTTTTTATTTGTGTTCTATGTTATTTTCTCCTTCACTTTTTCTCGCTCATTATCTAGCTCTCTTAATCTGTTTCCCCTTCATTTCCGTTTTGGTTAAAATACAACTAGTACTTTCTGAGCTCATTCCTCTAATAATTTGCTAAATATAGCCAATAAAAATCAGCATAATATAAGATTAAGTTCACAAATTGCCTTCCATACTATCACAAGTGATAGTTTCCCAACTGTGTAATACAAATAAACTTCTATCATTCCTGCAATTTTCTCACCACCTCCCTACTTGACTCCTACTCCAGTTCTCTGCTTATTTTATGTTTGTTTCATGACCACACCCAACTTCTGTGTTATTCAGAGTGAGTTCAGGACCACATTATGACTTTCACGGATCCTAGGACTTTTGTGGTTCCTTCTTCCACAAAACAATTTACTAGATTTTATGACTGCCTAGATATAAAGATGAATATTAATCCAAACTTGATTATATTAATTTTTCTTCTGATTTTAAAGAAATTAAAACATTTCTTTCAAGTCCCTAAAACTACCAGGGTAATAGGCACTGTGCCTGCCATGCTTAATGGAAAAGTTAGTTTTGAATGAATTAGATTATAATATAGCCATGAGTCACTTAAAGATGGGAATACACTCTGAGAAAAGCATCGTTCAGTGATTTTGTCATTGTGCGAACACCATAGAGTGCACTTATGCAAACCCAGATGATGTAGCTGACCACACACCTAGGCTATACAGTACAAATCTTATGGGACCACCATCATATCTGCCATCCATTGTTGACCAAAACATCATTATGTGGCACGTGACTGTACAATAAGAAAAAAAATCCCAAATTATCAGGGACTTAACACAAAAAAAGTATACTTCTTGAGCATACTATGTGCAGTGGGCTGGGTCTGTGATACCTAATGCTCTCACTATGAGACTCAGGCTATGGGGCTGCCCGTATGTAAAATACCGCTTGTCACTGTGGCTGAGAAAGGCTGAGAGCATGAAGAAGTGTGTGCTGACCTCGAACTTTCTATGGGTAGGAAGCAGGTTGAAGACTCCAATGCAGAAGCTAATTCTTTATATTGAAACTCAACATCTTTGTCTCTCAGCCCACTTCTCTTTCTCGTATGATGATGTTCCCTTAGTGGCACTGGAAATTAATAACTTGGCATCCCTTAGAGGCAGTCTCAATGGATTTCATCATCATTTTCCTGGATTATGTTTGAGACATGAGTTTTCTACACCCAAACTAGTTCAAACAACTTGCCACTTGGTTCATTTGAGGCCAGAAATAACCAGGAAATCAAATTTCAAAATCATAACACCATTGCCATCCACTCTTGTAACTAGGAACACTCCTTAACTTCCAAAACATTCCAAACGTTGCATCTTTTGTTTTTTTAAACCGGTGATGATTTTCTTTATTCTGTCTTTAAGCAAGATATTTTCCTTCCTGAATTTCCTCTTCCCTCTTTATTCACATGCATTACCTCTTCTTGTTTTTATGCTTACCTACACGCATTTTCTTCTGTTCCTCTAAGTTTTTTCCATTTCTTATACCAAGTTATTTTATAGGCAATAAGTAGTGGCTAAACAAACGCTATACCGTATTGTGATTCGTTGTTTTCTGCTTTGTCTCTCTGATTCAACTCTGAGCGGTTATGATTTACAAATTTATACTTCCAGCATCTATTACAACATTGGAATACGCTAAATTTTAAATTAAATTTGAACAAGAGATCTAGAGATCATCTTCTATTTAAGAGGCTAAGTTTAAACCTGTGTATCCTGTGCCAAGTCACATTAAATTGGAATGACTTACTTGTCTGTTTACAATGAAAATAAATGAATACCTGGTTTCTAGTCTTTTCTGCTCCTAAGAATTACATACTTCATACTCTCCTACCTTTCCAAGCTCATCCTGTGCCCCTGCCTCCTACTTAAGTCCACATACCACCGTGTAATACAATTCACTGCTCTGAGGACATTCCATGGTTTTACATGTGGTTGTGCCTTTTAAAACAAGTTGTTATTCTGCCTGGGTTAGCTTTCCTCTCTTGTCTTCTTGATAAGGTCAAACACCATTTGAAATATTATCTCAGTACGAGGACTTTTCAGCAGAGTTCTCTGCATTCCTATATAACTTTACACATATCCCTATTATAGAGTTTAATATATTAAGTTGCTAATAGTTTATATGCGTTTGTGCTTCGTCAGGATCACATATAAAACAAGACTGCAAATGCAAAGATTCACTGTTGTGTTCCAAGTACAATTCTTTTCAGATTGTAGGTGTACAATAATATATATTGATGGAATATATCTATGCATATATCTATGACAATTTAAAAGGATAGGACAAGGTGAAGAATTGTGTGTGCACGTTTTTTTTTAAATTCTGAATATGTAGGAATATTGCCCTTCTACAGTGCCCCGTTCAAACACCAGATCCAAGCAGATCAAACCCAAAGGAGAAGAGGGTGTCAAGTGTCATCAGTTGATGAAATACTAGATAACAATGAGCTTGTAGATATCAGTGTAGGAAGAAATAATCAATAAGAACGTCAGCTTGTCAAAATTAGAGCCAATAATGGCATCAGATTCACCACATCAAACCACCTCTAGTAACTACTATTTCCCAGCCACTGCACAGGGTAACAAAATTATCCTTATTTCTAAATCTATAGATTAATTTTCTCTACCTTTCACCTTTATATGAATGAAATTATAGAGAATTCATTCATTTTGCTCAATGTCTAAAGGAAATTCATGCTTATTGTTGTTTTATTTTTCTAATTCTTTGTTATTGTTCTATAGTATTCTATTATCTTACTCCTGGAGAATGTATATAGTCTACAGTTGATAAGTCTTTGGGTTATTTCCAGATTGGGGCGAGAAGAGACACTCTTTTTAAATATGCCTTGTGGTGAACATTTGTACACAGTTCTATCAAGTGAAATTGCTAGTCATGGGACAGAATCACAGGATTGCCATGTACGTAGCAGCCAAAGAACCATGTGTCTTATAAGGCTTGGTTTTTTAAAAAATAACATTTGGCAAGGATACTCTTATGATAACAAGATACTAATTGCTTTCCTGAGCTGTATGGGAGATGTGGGTATTTTCTCTTCTGTATCTTATTAAGATTTCTTTCAGTGGTGATTAGTAGTTTTTACAGTTTTCAAAGCCAAATACTGAAATTCTATTAATCACTGTTCATGGGATGACTAACAAATAGATATATACAGTAGAAAACTGAAGATTAGAAAGAATGGTGAACATGATGTAACTACACAAAATTGAAATACATAATGATGTACACCTGAAATTTATATAATGTTATAAACCAATGTTACCACAATAAAAACAACATTTTCTTTACTTAATCACAAAAAAGGGAAAGAAAGAAAGAAAGAATGCTGGAATCACACTATAAACCAATCAATGTTAAGTTAAATGGATACCATTGCTAGGTTTGAATAAGAAAATGACATGAATAAAATCTTACTTTTTCAGATTAATTTTATAGTTACATGGGGGATGAATTAGAGCGGAAAGCTAAAGCGGTTAGAAAGCTTGTAAATCATTTAAAATTAATGGTTACTAAGACGAGAAGTTAAGAATGGAAATAGAATGTGTGTGTGTGTCTTTTTTGAGCAAATAGAGCTAACAGATATAACAGACAGTGTAAGGGAAGAATCGTCAAGACATGATGAGTGATTGTAGGTAGCAACAGAGAAGAATGCAACAAAATTAAGTCGGATCTTGGGTAACAGCAAAGCATATACATTGGGCATTCAGGAAAGGTGTTCTGTTTCACAGGAAGAGTGATTTGTTTTCAGATGCACTGAATTTTGTCTGATCCTGACATCTCAAAATGAAACTGATTAACAACCAGAAGAAAATTGTGGACTTGACACGCAGGCTGGGACAGCAACAGGGATAAGTAACAAGAGAATAAATAAGGACTCTCAAGGCACCTCTATTTAATTTTAAATAAAATTTAAAATGATTGAAGAATAATTTCACAGATGTTCAAAGCATGTTGCTCCCTTGAGACTGATCTGTAGACTCACTGGTTTAATCACTTTACGTGTTGAGCTAGTTAATATATAAAACAGCGTTCCAGCAAGATTTCAAAGCTCTTTTGCTTAAACTCCTAGCAAATAACTGCCAGAATGCAATTAGAGCCTACACACTTCAACTTTGAAGTCTGAAGCCAGAAATGTGTAAATGTGTTTAGTTTAAATTAGCTATAAGATGTCAGGTCCGGGTGGATGATTGAATTCTTTCTAAACTGGCTTAATGTTACATTCATTTTTCTACATCCTGCATTTATGCCTAAGGCCAATTTTACATAAATATGTGTAAAAAATGAAACATTTATTTGTATAGCTTTCTTTTAACCTTTTATTCCCACAAAATTTTTAACAGTTCACATAATTATCTTTCTCTGGGCTCTAACAACATATTTAATAATATATTTAATGAGAATTCACATTCTCATTTTCATATGAACTATTAATATATTTTCTGTAAATGAAATAGACACTTCCTGTTGGTGTTCTAACCAAAATGATTACAGTGACATATTTTTCTTAAGCATGACTTTTTAAGTTCTTGAATTCTTAAGTATTAAGATTTTAAGTTTTTATGTATGAACTTTATATTCAGCCAAGAAAAGGAATATCAATTCTACCAAGAACAAGAATGACACCATTAAATTTCAAAATTCCCCATTCATATACAATTTCAGTAGACATTAAAGATTTCTAAAAGTTCATATTAATCTCATTTTTATAATATTTAGCTTATATTATTAAAAAGTATATCATAGCAATATAAATAAAATATTGCTACACACAAAATATCCATGTAATGTTATGTTTCAAGTTTTCTGATCAAAATTTAAAAAACAGAATGGAATTCTAATTATTAAGGTACAAACTGAATAAGATGGAACAAAACAAACTTAATATGAAAATATAAGGAAATGTATTATTAAAATTAAGCAAAAACCTTTTGAGAAAAGGATTTATATAAATATCTAAATGAATGGGGAAAGAGGAAACATTTGAGGAAAAGATAGATATCATTTTACCTTATTTAAATGAATTAGCATTAAAAACTAGCCAATTAACTATTTTATCTTACTTATCTAGATCATTGTAATATTTATTTAATTATGAAATGTAAAATCAGCTGATCTTTCTCTTTTTCCCTTTTTTTTGTTTATATGATCAGCAAATATTTATTGAATACCATCATGAGCTTAGCCAAGTGCTAGATGATCTTGGATACAAACAACGATAAATAATCTGGGTGTTTATAATTTAGTCTGGAGAAAAGTTACAGATGTAAGATAAAATTAAACAAAAGTGATATATACTTTTCTGTTCATTTATATTGTGTCTAATATAATGGCTTTTAGCAAGGAGGGAAAACAAACAAGATATAGACTAAATAAAAAGACTTCTGTGCAAAAGTGAAGGTTTATTCCTGCATTGCACTTAAGTACTTGTATTAGCTTTCGAAGCAGCATAATAAATTACTACAAATTTACTGGCTTAACCCAACATACATTTATTATCTCGGTTTCCTTGGTTCTCAAGTTCAGGCACAGCTTAACTGTTTCCTCTGTTCAGAGTTTCGCAAGACTGAAATCAAGATATTGTCTGGACTGTGTTCTCATCTAGAGTTTGGGGTCCTTTTCCCAACTTGCTCAGGTTGTTAACAGAAATCAGTTTCTTTCAATGACAAGACTGAAGCCTTCAGCTCCCAGAGGCACCCTCTCCATAGGTAGTTCACCGCACAGATGTTTGCTTCATCAAGGAGAGCAGGAGAGCATCTCTCCAGCTTTGACACTTGTGTTTGCCATGATGCTTGGTCCTCACCCAGGAAAACATCCCTTTTGAGTACCTGAACGTCAACTGAGTAAGGAATTTAATTATCTCTGAAAAATTCCTGACTTTTGCCATATTCCATTCGTTTTGAAGCAAATCACATCTTTTGCTCACATTCAAGAGGGAAGGATGACACAGAGATGTGAACCACTGAGGGCAGGAAATCAATGGCTCATTTTAGAATTCTCCTGACCAGTGTAGTGATAGGGGTAAGTGTTCCAATCAGACAACTGACAGACATATATTCAGATCATGAGTTTTAATTCAATTTCATCCTCAAGGATTTAGAATTTCAATAATGGTGATTGGGCAAAGAGGATTAAAAAGAAAACTGGAGGCTATAAATATCACAAAAACTCAAGCTATCTTATGATGTTCAGCTTTCTCTAAATTGTATCGAGTATTATGATTCTTAAGTCCTGTTCATCACATGAGCAAAATCTAATGTATATGTTTCTGAATTTTCTCATGGGTATTTTTATAGATTCATTTACTTATTTAATAAGCAGTTACTGACCATTTGAAGTATGCCTGTAAATGTGCCAGAAGCTTAAAAATAAATATTCCAAGATGAAAAGACTCAAGTTGCAGCCTTCAAGGAATTAATAATTTAATAGCTATATACTATATAAGCACACGATCGTATCAGTGTGAGGTTTGCACCACTGGGTTATTGGGATCTGCTATAAAGGGGATGGAACGGTAAAGTAAAGCTTCAATATTTAATACAAAAGCGGTAACTTGAGGAAACATTCTTTGAATATTGGAAAGATATCTAAATTAATCCACACACATACATATTCTGTAGAAGACAAGTGAACTTACGTATAGATTATTGTAACGTTAGAGAACAGTCCCTAAGACCACTCTCACTTCTGACACCAACTGCAGCTCTGGGAGTCCTCCAGACCACATTCAGTTTTGATAAGTCACTAGAAAGACTCTCAGACTCACTGAAAGCTGTTCTATCCACAGTTATGGTTTATTACAGTGAAAGGATACAGATTAAAATCAGCCAATGGAAGAGACACATGAGACAGAGTCCAGGAAAGTTCCACCAGAGCTTCCAGTTGTCCTCTCTTAATGGCATCTCAGTGGTAGTTTTCTTGGCAACAATGTGATAACATGCAGAGTATTGCCAGCCAGGGAAGCTTATCTGAGCCTTGATGTTCAGAGTTTTTTTAGGGCTTGGTCATGTATGTAGACATGGTTGGCCCCTCGTGTTGCTGACCTCTGTCTCCAGCCTTTCCAGAGATTAAACTAAGACTGAGTGACCCAAAGCCTCCGCTATGCATCACATTGTTAGACTATCTGGTGTAGCCCAAGGTACTAAGGAAAACAAGACACTCTTATTAAGCACATTAATTATGACATTCCAAGGGCTAAAGGTCACTTCCCATCAGCCAATGGCAAAGGCCAGACTTCACTTTGAATGTTAATTCTTGAGTAAACCATTGCAAAATGAGATTAAATATTTTTAAAATTTGTAGAAAGTAGTATACGTACAGGTTAATCTACAAACTTGTTCATTACTGACCTGAAATTGGTTTCAACTGCCCACAAAACATAAGCTGTTTCCATTTTATTTAATTTATATAAATCAAAGATATGGTATACTAGACAAGATGAAAAAAGCAAGGGTAGTTGGGGGAAAGAGTATGTGGTAAAAGAATTAAAAAATAAGTCTGCAGAGGAAAACGAAGAAAGATTATGAAAGCTTTAAAAGCTATGATCTAGAATGTGGAATTTATCTTGAGAGTATCGAAGAAACACAAAAGAGTGTTAGGCAGGGGATTTATGATCAGATTTTATTTTGAAAAAATCATTGTGGTTTCCATGTGGAGAATGGTTAGGAAAGTGCAAGTCCGGAAGTATGAATTAAAGTCAGATGAAAAATAAGAAAGGTTGAACTAAGTTATTGCAGTGGGATTAGAAAAACATTGATAAATTTCAGATACATGTCTTTGGTAAAGTCAATCAAAAGAATCATAGGGATAAAGAATGAGAAAGCAGGAGGAGTCACAAATGAGGACAAGATCCCGGTGCTGACACTTGGGTCCTGTGCCAACAGGACATTGTGGCAGACTTTGACTGGCTGCAAACTATTTCCAATCCTTCTTTTTCTATTTCTCATTCTCGAAGCTGGAAAGTCAAATATTCATTTCTACACTTCATACATTATATTTAGTTCCCCACTTTATATATATGTCAGACTTGAGAGCTACATAATGAAATGAAACCAATATTTTAATAGATCTGTGACCTATACTGAACAGTAATTGTCTTAAATTTGTAGTTACACAGTGATATATACCAACAGTCCAATAAATTTACATGAAGAGTAGAGACAAAAAATGGACCTTGTTCACTGATCTTAACAGTTTTGTGAAGGTTATTTCATCTAAGTGGCTAAAATTGTTTATAAATATTAAGAATACTGAAAAGTTTTGAATGAAATGCTGCGATGGTAAAGAGAAGCTTCAATATCTTAAGAGGAGTAGTATGGCTGGGGAAACAATCTTTGGATATTGGAAAAGTAAATAAATTATATGTATATTCTCTAAGTCTCTTTGAATGAAAAATAATAACTTACATTTATTGAAGGCTTACTATTTGTAACGCCTTCTTATTGCTATCATGCCACTTTCTTTAATTCTTTTAAATATTAAATAGACACTATATTAAATAGACACTATAATTATCCCCTTCTCCAGTTGAAAAAATCAATCATACCCAACAATGGTCAATCTACAGCTTGTTTGGGGACAGTTCTGGTATAAGAACCTAAGTCTCTCAGACTCTAAGCTTACTGTCTTAATTTCAGATGCCAGTGCTTACCAAGCCAGCATGCATTTACCCAAAAGGCAGGTTTGCCAGACTTTGCAAAATAACAATATGGGAAATCCAGTGAAATTTGAACTTCAGATAAACAATGAATAATGAATAAATCATAGCATAAGTATGTCTCATGTAATATTTAAGACATACTTCTACACTCCACCCAAAATTGTTTACCTGAAATACAGTTTAACCGGGCATTTTGTATTTTTTTCTGACAACCCTACAAATAGGCTATAGTGTTTAGCAGACAAGTCCTGGAGATCTGATCACGAACACTTGTACTTGAAAGAGAGTTCAGAGAAACTAAAGTCTGTGGGAAATCAGAGATCATTTCTCAGCAAGCAGAATTTCAAATAACTTGACCATTTACTGTGTCTCATGAATAAGAAAATACTGCACAAAGCAGTTATTGGAGGGGAGCACGTTTGTATTCTACTAGACAATGTACTATTTCTACCACAGTCCAGTGCGTGGCGAGAGCAGCAGTGGCCGACTATGTCTACGGGTTTAGTCTATGGGAATCTTCTGGTTGACCATGTTGAGTAGTTCTATTAGATTTAGTGCTAACTTTTTACCTCAATGTGCAAGTCATTTACTTTAGAAGTTTTACTGTTATGTATTAATGAGCTGAGAGTCAAGTTAAATTAAACAGCTATTCAATTAATTTCACAATGTCGTAATTTTAATGCTTCCAAATAATTTTTCATAGTTTTCACCATTTAGTGAATAAATGAAAGATATCAGTTTTCTCCGTGAAAGAGTATGCTAATACATATGTCTAAGAATTGTGGAGGAAAGATACTGGATAATATGCTAAATTGCTTTCTCCATTGCTTTGTCTCTTGAGACTTTTTAATCTACTTTAATATACCTACACACCAACTTCCTACTCTACCAATTAACCATTCATTACCTAATTATCTCCTCCAGCTGAGAACTCTACTTCTTTAGAATAATTTCCCCCTTGTTATCATTTCTATAATGGTATTATTTGTACTCTTCAGTAAGTGATTTCTAGTAATTTGAATTGCATTCAAATAATTCAGCGGATTTATAGCATGCATTTTTCAGTTTTCCTTAGATTTTTGCTATTGAAACAGGTATGCTGTAATTTTTAAGGCCATTTCAGAATCATCAGTCTCTCTTAGAATTGTACAAAATGCACTAAGATCTCTTTTCAATGCAGAATTATAAAAAATTCCAGGATACTAAACATATGGTGGAAGATTTCATCATTGATCTCAAATGAATCATGGAATGAATACTCTGGTTGGGTAATATAATTTCGTGATTCTGAGTATTTAGAGAAATTAAACAAATATACTCCCATTATAAAGAAAACCTTTTAAGAGGCTACCTCAGGTAGCCATATGAGGGTAACTTGTGCCCAGATTAACCTCCCAGTATAAAGAACGATAAGAGAGGACAACTACTTCCAGGCAATGGGCAACAGGCAGCACAAGACTGTGGTCCTTGTATGAGGGGAAACTCAAGAGTTTAGCTCCGTAAATTCCCATATGAATGTCAATGGGCAATTTCCCAATCAAGATAGCTCAGATCTGGGGTCCCAATAGAGCACACAATCCCACAAAGCTGAGGAATGAGTAATTAGAGATTGGGGCAGCAGAAGTGGTGGAATCTGGAAGGCTGCACTGTGCAGAGAGGAAGCCCCATAGGTCAGAGGGAGACTCACGCTAGTGTACAGGGGCTGGGATAAATACGCACAAAAAGAGACCGCTCAAGGCTTACCAGATACCAGCCTCTGCAGAGTTGAGTAGCAACAGAGCAGTGCTAGTCCCAGGGGAAGGCATGAAAAGGCGGTGCCTGAGGACATCTGGTCCCACCATGGGAGGGATCTCCTTAGTAGCTGTGACGCCAGAAAGGCCTTAGGATTAGAATCACACCTTAACAGAGCTGGAACTCACGTCCTTGAAAAAAAATCCTTAGGGAAGCAGGATGTGGAATTTGAGTATTGCCAACTTAGTGGGGTTGGGAAACACCTTGGGCATCCTGTGGGTCTGCATCAACTAAGTATCAAAGCAAGGGTAAAGAAATTCAAAGGGACCCACCAGTAACAAAACGGTCAGCTGATGGGAATGTAAAATAATGCAGTACACTTGAAAAACGATACGGCAGTTCCTCAAAAAGCTAAAACATAGGGTTAAGCGATACCATGGAGCAATACCACGCCTAACGTTCTACCCAAGGTAATAAAATGACATGTTGACAGAAGCTTGTCCACTAAGGTTCATGAAAACTATATTCATAAGAGTCATGCACTGGAAACAACCCAAATGTCCATAAACCAATGAAGAAAGAAAATGTGACATCCACGCACAATGGCATATTATTTATTCATAGAAAAGTAAAGCAGGCCACGGCCAGCGCGCCTGCGCATTTCGTGCTTCCAGGACTTCCCCAGAGCGGTGGCCTGGGGTCTTAGGTGGCGGGGGGATGGCGTGGTTGGCAGACCCAGCTGTGCGGGAAGAAAAGGTCCAGAGCCAAAAGCCCCATTGACTCTTCCTGCCTTAGGAGGGTGCGACAGAGCGGTGTGACTGCTGGAGATGATGGGAAGTGAAGGGGTCCAAACTGTGGGGAAAAGAAATGAGTTCTTCCAAGTGCATTCCGTTACGGGCAGGCCTTGAGGGCCTTTTGCAAGTATTTCTGCTTCAAAACTGGCTGGAATCCAGCGCGTCCTTCCCATCTGTAGTGCTCCACCTTTCCCGCAGACTTCTGCTGCAGTCTCATCCCAGGGCTTGCATCGTTCATCCTCAGTGGCGCAGAGCAGATGGGCCTCCCAAGTTGTTCTCTGCTGGAAAGCCCAGCCGGCAGCGCATCTCAAAGGTAGATGGCCCTTCCTTCCTACATGACTTCCCTGCAGACGCCTGCGTTCCAATGTAGCCTCGCTGACGACTTGCCTTCCCCTTCTCAAAGGTCACCTCTTTTCTGAAGCTCGATACTAAAACACCGTGTCCCACTTTCCTCCCACATGCCTATGGGCCTCTCTATAACACATCATTCTGAATTTCCGTTCTGCACGCCCAGCCTAGTCCACTGCCTGGAATATAACATAATTCATAAATATGATTTGATTGATAAAGGACTATAAAACTCTAGATTTGTTAAGAGCCATAACACCAAGCATAGTGCCTGGCACATAATGGGTGTTCCCAGTTTTTCGAATGGGAGAATGGCTCAATCATCTAGTCCAGCTTGTCTTTTACAGGCAAGGAGAGGAGAGACCCACAGTGTTGCGAACAGCCACAGCCACAGGTTGTCCCACGTCACTTAAGTTCTTTCAAAGGAAGCCAAAAAATTGCTCTTGTTGGGCCATACCCTTTTTGCTCTCAAACATAACTCATTAGAGGTTTTTTTTTTTTTTTTGAGGAAGATTAGCTCTGAGCTAACATCTGCTGCCAATCCTCCTCTTTTTGCTGAGAAAGACTGGCCCTGAACATCTGTGCCCATCTTCCTCTACTTTATATGTGGGACACCTGCCACAGCATGGCTTGACAAGCGATGCCATGTCTGCATCCAGGATGCGAACCAGCGAACCCTGGGCTCTTGAAGCGGAACATGCACACTTAACTGCTGCGCCACCAGGCCAGCCCCCTCACTAGAGTTTTTTAATGGCCCACAGTAAGAAAGAAATGCTGTTTCTCATGAAGCTAAATTTAATAAATGTAGAGGAAGCCTTTATTAGAGATTATGATTTTCCTTTTTGTATGCATTGAACTGTCTTCATAAAATGAAGATGTACATAACAGAGTTTCAGGGGCATTTTTAACGACTTTATTCGGCAAAATAAGTATTAGTAATGCCTCCCTTTTTAAGCTCTAAAAAAAGAAAACGTACTGATATCTGCTACAACATGGAAGAAGCTTGAAAACATTACGCCAAGTGAAAAAAGCCAAAGGAGACCATGTATTATGATTTCATTTATATGAAATGTCTAGAATAGGCAAACCCGTGGAGAATGAAAGTAGATTAGGAGGGAAATCTACTATGGAGAGAAAGAGGCAGAAGCAACTGCAAAAGGGTACATGGTTTCCCGCAGAGGCAATAAAAATGTTCTTAAGTTGATTATGGTGATGGCACAACTCTGTGCATGTACTAGAAACCATTGCATTGTTCACTTTAAATAAATGGTTAAATTATATGGCACGTTAAGATTATCTCAATAAAGCTGTTGCCAAAAAAATAATCAATGATCACAGAAAGAAACAATAATATGTATATATAATCCATAGTCATGAAAAAGCAGTCTGTAGAGACCCAACCTGAAATGGCACAGAGGTTAGACTAAGCAAAAATAGATTTAAAGCATTCATTATAAATAATTTTGAATAATTAAAGGAAAAATCTGAATCAACCATAAATGCTAATCTCAGATACGTGGAGACAGTAATAACAAACAGATAAGAAATTCTAAATCTAACTACAATTGCCATAAAAAAGTCAGTAAATTGAAGACATGTCTGTAGAAATTATCAGTTTGAAAACAAATTGACAAAGATTGAAGAAAACCGAACAGAGTTTCAGAGACCTGAGTGGGACAATATCATATAATAAACAGATTGAGACCGAGAAAAAGTTTTGGAAAATAAAAAGCTAAAAACTCTAAAATTATCTGAAAATCACATTCAGATTCCAGTCACAGAGCAAACCACAAACAGCATAAATATAATCACCAGGCACACTGAGGAAAGTTAGTCAAATGGTAGAAAATCAAGATAAACAGAAAACTTTGAAAACAACCAGAAGAAAACAACATTCTGTACAGGTCAACAATGGTTAGAATTATTGTTGACTCCTCCACAATAATGAAAAAAGCCAAAAATAGCACAACAATATGTTTAATGCGCTGATGGATTTATAACATTATGCAAAGGTGAAAGGCATGACAGTAATCATAAAAGGAGGTGAGATGTTAAATGGAGTTATACGGTTTGAGGTACCTATGTTTGCAAAGAAGGAAGGGGGGATTTGGACGAGGCTGTGAAGTGAGGAGGGATGTAAATTGCTTACATGAAGATGACTAAGTGTCTCAAAGATTTGCTTCATTCTTCGTATTATGCTACGCCCTGTGTAGTGATTGCAGACTCCGTCAGTGAACAAGGCAGACTCTGTCCCTATTTTAAGTAGGGACTAAAGCAAAGGGACAGAGGGAGGAGTCTTGCAAGGAAGACATGAATTACACCAATGTTTATTTAATTAAAGTTGCAATAAGGAACAAGGAATATTACAGTGTAGAATTTGGCAAAGATTAGGTGAAGAGGTGTTTGTGATAGTGATATACTAGCAAGAGGGTATTATATAACATTTAGCAAATTTTCCCATGATGATGTTTATATATTGTTTTATCCCCAATTTATGATGAGCTTCTTTGAGATAATAACTGGCTTGTTCACCTTAGGATGTGTAACCACACCTAGCCCTGTGTGTGACACAGCACAGAATACACCTTCAAAGATCATGTAATTTTCAACAAGAGAAATACATTCTGCAATAATATAAACCCTAGACAGATCATTGTCTTATAGCAAATCTTAAATAATGAAATGATAGGGGCTTGGCCCGCTGGCACAGTGGTTAAGTTCGCACGTTTGGCTTTGGCGGCCCAGGGTTCGATGGTTCGGATCCAGAGTGCGACCCTACACACCACTTGGCAAGCCATGCTGTGGCAGGTGTCCCACATAAAATAGAGGAAGATGGGCACGGATGTTAACTCAGGGCCAGTCTTCCTTGGCAAAAAGAGGAGGATTCGTAGGGAGGTTAGCTAGGGCTAGTCTTCCTCAAAAAAAAAAAAAAAAAAGTGAAATGATAGGTAATTAAAATTTCCTGGGTTGAGAATAATGTTCACTTAAATTTTCAAGATATCCAGTTTTGGGGTAAAAGTTAGAAACAAAACAGGCTTTTTATAGCCCTGGTTCTTAAATGTCCTTTGCTGTTGATAATTTTAAGTATTAGGAGAAATTTGTTCTCATGGCAGCTAGGAAAGTTTCTAGCATTTCCTTTGTGAATATTTTTTGACTTGGGAGCCCAGTGTTCACCTGTTTCTCATATTTAGCACAATTTTAGTCATTTAATAACAGTAAGCAAATTTTTAATTTTATGAAAAATGAGAACTAGGTGCTTGATTCTTGTGTTTTATGACACATGAAATCTAAAATATGGTTTTGCTTAACCATATTTATTCTATTGTTTGTTTTTTAAAATTATAGTCCAGAGAATAACATGAAGTGTGTATTACCATAATAACTTTAACTAGACATTCCTTAAATTATCATGGTTTTATAAGATTCCTTTTCCCCTTTCGTCATTTGAAACTGTTTAGATGTTTGAAAGAAAACTTTGATTTTCATCTCAAAGTTTTCTTCTTCAGGTGATTATTTCCTTAGTACAGCATGATGTCAATAAATTTTTCTGGTTCCAATAATTCATTTTGACACTTATCTGACCATTTTTTATCTTATTATGTTAACATAGTTAAATTTTTTTGCAAATGGCAGTGGCAGAAAGGAATTTGTTCATTTTTTTTAAAAAAAAGTTTAAATTCAATCTATTAACAAAACTAGCAAACACATGGCAAAATATATTGCTTACATTTCAGCAAAGTACTTTCACCTTTTCAAATCTTGGCAATGATATATAGCTTATAGTTACATAATGCAAAAGTGATTATCATACATTTAACTGAAAAGTGAGTGAATGGATGAGGGAATCAATATTGTGATACCAAATCTTTCTCATCTAGATTAGTTAAGTTTATACCAGTTTAGTTAGTATTTTTAGTTACTAATCTATAGTTTATGGGTCTCTCACTATCCATTAATTTATCTAAAAGTATTCCTGGAGTCTTTATGATTATGCTAGACAATACAAATTCAGAAATAAAATAAAACATAATCATTGCCCTAAAGATTTTCACATTTAGTGTGGGGGATATTCTATTAAAGCAAAGATTTCAATAGAAAATGATAACTGCGGCAATGGGGTTGGGTGGTATCAGCCCAAAGTCGATATGGTTTCCTAAGTTCATATATTTATAATCATATCAATTTGCATAAGTCTTAATCTGCAAATAGTTGACATATATAGAGATAGCAATAGTATATTGATCTGGAGTTGATAAAAGGAGTTTGGAAATATCTGTTGACACAGAAAGAATATACATCTCAGGTGTACATCAACTTGAGTGTACACCAACATGAATCATAAATGAAAAATAATATACACAACTGTCTCTGATACAATTTCTAACAAAAACATTGTTTTTGTATATCTCAAAATTATGAAAAGAAAGCTACCTCTCTGTTAGAGTTTATTAGGGAAAACTCATTAGATATTACCCATCTTGAGGGTAGAAACTCTACCTAAATATTCTATATCAGGGATCAACAAACTTTGTCCTAAAGGGCTTCATAGTAAATATTTTTGACTTTGTGGGCCATATGGCCTCTGTTGCAACTACTCACTTCTGCTCTTGTGCAAAAACAACCCTAGAGAAAGTGAACAAGTGGGTGCGGCTGGGTGTGGCCCAGTGGCAAGCTGATTTGGTCCACTGGCTGTAGTTTCCCCACCCCTATTTGTGTATCCCCACAGCTAGCACTGTGGTGGCATTGTAATAGTATCTCAACTAATAGTAGATGAAAAACGTATCTTTAGTTAAAGAATATGGACACTATAGATCACTGAATTTGCTTCCTAGTTAGTTTTTCTAGTACTACTTATGATTTTTAAATAGAAATTAGTGGAAGGATCAAAACCAGAAAATCAAATAGAACTGTTTTAGAACAGCCTATACCAATGAGTATTTCATGATCACTGCTTCTGCAGCATGTTATTAGACATTATGTCAAAAAGTATCCCACGTTAAGTTCAGTTTAAAAACTGTGTGTCAAATAATGGTGATGTTTCTTTACTAGAACAATTGTCAAAATAAAGTCACACAATTATCTGTTGTGATATCTAAGAGAGGCCTGGATTACCTTTAAAAATTCCTCATGTTTCTATTGCTACTAACCTCTATTTTCCGGAATTTTTGTATTGAAATAGCAGCATGGATGATGTGTGTCAATAGTCTGAGGCTGTCATATGTCACTTAGTTTACAGAGCTTATTGATTCATTTATGTACCATCATAAACAATCATTTGAAATGCAGAAAGGAAGTACATTGATGGTGTACAAAAAGATGGTTATTTCTAAAATTATATGCACACAAAATACATGATTTGACAAGGAAACAAAATATTCATTATATTCTCATTATCTCAATGATGAAGAAAATTTAACTGGTATTTGGCTTTGGGGAAATAGACTATTACGCCATCTTCTTTTTATTGGAAAATAGCAGGTACAAATTTTTAATGTTTACATTAAAACACAGATAGCTCTCTTTAAAATATTCTAAAATGGGTTCAGAAGAAGAACATTGGAATACATTTTAGGAAAGACATTAAAATTTTCTAGTAGTTAAGGAGAAAAATGAACCCTCTTTTTATCTATTGCTTTGGATAACTAGTAGATTTTTAGAGATGGCTTTGTGAGGCTTTGTATATGTAAATACACTGTTTTCATAAAAAATAAAAAAAATACGTAAATTTAAAGAGGAGTAGAAAAAACAGAAGTAAGAAATGTTTCTATGCAAGTCTGATTTGCCTGGTAGAAAAGTCACAAGTCAAGATTGCCTACAAGAGATAGACAGTGGCTCCATCGGCCATGTTTTCAGGAGCCTCTCTTTCAAGACGGTGAAAGTCAGGGGCCTGCCCCGTGGCGCAGTGGTAGAGTTCGCATGTTCCACTTCAGCCGCCTGGGGTTCACTGGTTCAGATCCTGGGTGCGGACCTACGTACCGCTTGTCAAGCCATGCTGTGTGAGGCGTCCCACATATAAAATAGAGGAAGATCAGCATGGATGTTAGCTCAGGGCCAGTCTTCCTCAGGAAAAAGAGGGTTGGCAGCAGATGTTAGCTCAGGGCTAATCTTCTTCAAAATAATAAATTAATTAATTAATTTAAAAAAAGATGATAAAATCAGTCTTAATATCTTTCACAATATTCAGCTGGAATTCTCTTGAGTACTAGTGGGAGTTAGTTTCCCATTTCTACACTATAATATACCTTCCAACATAATGAGAAAAGGCCTAGTAAGGGAATCAAAAGAAGAATATTTGAGTGATGTTTGGCTGGATTTTCACATTATCTTATAAGGAGAACATGAGGATGAAGAAAGCTACGTGTATGTACTGCATTGTCTTTAACAGCTCAGCTCTCTGGTTCCTGCTCTATTGTAATTAAGAGATCTGTTAATACAATCAGTGTGCAAAGAGGAGATGGACTTTAGCCAGAAAAAATATATGAAGAAAGAGTTAAAGGAGAATGAAGGAAAATAGAAAAGTAAAGGATTGGAGTCTGAGAAAAAGTGCCTGTTGACAGATGAAATTTTCCACGTTCGTGATGCCCCCAGAGAAATCTGTGCATTCCTCTACTGCATTTCCTTCATTTCATTGTTGTAATTATGTGTGTACTCTGATCTTCTCAACTGCACTGAAGAATCCTCCAGGGCAGAAGCCATATTTCTTAGTCTGTATATCCATGGTTTCCAGTATAGTAGCTGACACATTGTTGGTTCTCAATAAATCTTGGGTGAGTGAATATATTGCCTGATTACAGAAGGGATGACAGACTGAATCTGTGCTTTATCTCTTCTGGTAAAGGTTTTTGCCTTCCCTCCCAGATCCCGTTAGCAGCCTGCCACTGTCCCCATCCTCCAGCTGCAGTGCTTGTAGCCCAATGGTTTTCGCTTTCACTCTTCCCCGTAGGCCTGCCCTTAATGTAAATGTGGTTCACAGGATGTTGTTCCGTCCTTACTCTGGACTTGACTGCCACCATTTGAAAAACTGAGGTAACAATGATTAACTTGCAGTGTTGACAGGATAATTAAGGTTAAATTTATAAGATTCACATGCATTCCCAATGTAATTGTGTACAGTAAAACTTGTGCAATTATGCACAGCATCCCCCAAATAAATGGTACATATTTACTTCCAGGGAAAGAAATGTTCCTAAATTCATGTTAATTTATTAATGATTCGTACGTTTGATGAGAAAAAAATCACGATTTTTTCTAAAATTGATTCTCTACTAAGTCAAATCTGTTTTTAGAAATATAGAAATTATATTGACTTCTAAGTCTGTTTTATTAGAGAAGGAATATATCATTTCGTACACGCAGTTTACGAGACCAGTTAATATTTAAAATGTTAGGAAAGGAACATGACAGACTGCAATTTCTTTACTGCTCACCACTCAAAGCAATTTATGTATTCAAATAGGTTAGAAACAACTTTCTGCTATCAGTTGAAATATTTCATCATGTCACTCCCCCACCATAAGACTTCAACATGCTGAGACTCATTTGAATATCCACTTGGGTTGGTGAGAGTTCAATTAATTATTTTATTTGGCTGTCAACATGCAACTCATATTTCAACTTTCTAAATAGAAAAAAATCTGTAAGTGAGATGGCTTATAGGATGTGGTAATGACATTGCTAGCTTTCAGGTCAGTCATTGTTAATTTCTGGGAGGAGAAAATGTAAGTACAAAATCTTTTTAAAAAATTTTTAAATTTAGAAGTCAGGAAATAGAAGTTACACTTGATTCAGAAGTAGAAAATTGTTGGGGACATTTGGGCTTCTGAAGTTTTTTTTGACATTGGGCCTTCAAAATCCACTTCAATGTTGCAAGTGTTTGTTTTCCTTTCTTTTCTGTGTGTTGTGTGATTCTTAGTACAGAGGAAACATGGGCTCTATGAGAAGATCAAGTTGAACAGTCCAGATCAACTGAAATAGTTGGATTGGATTTACTATTGAATTAAGTAATATTTTCTTACATTGAAGACGATATTAAAAGCCTGAATCAATGTTAACTTAGCAGCATAAAAAATCCGATAATTAAAATTGAATATGTTATTTTAAAATAAATGGATGAAACTTTCAATTATAAAATCAGGCATCTTTCCATGACATTATTTTAAAATTATAGTATTGTAACAAATTATGTTCAAGAAGAAAAGAAAGAAGATAATGAAATTCAGCTAAAAATGGTAGCTCCTGAAGCAGAATAATGCTACAGAATGTTGAAGACACTTAAATAGAGAAAAGCTAAGGATACACATAGATGAAGAAAAGCATGAATTATGCCAGTTAATCTATCATATCACTTCCCAATAGTTAGGTTTTCAACACAGTATCTTACAGTGATTTCTCATATGGGATGTCTTTCTGGGAGCAATACAAAAAAATGATGGAAGAAGCAAAATGTGTATAAATATCCTTAGGACATAATCACATGTCCAAGGTGGATGCAGAGAGTTAAGCTTAAACACTGAAAAACAACTTAATGTGACAGAGGGCATGAGTAACTTGCTGTAAACCAAATAGGACAGGTTCCACTGCTCAAGTCTCGGTGGTGCAAATTCATGTTAACATCATCAGAGCCGATTCCAACAGAGCTGAAGCTAAAATCATTCAGATGTTAATTCCTTTATGTAGTCAACAGTGGGGAGTCAAAGCTTCGGTGGTATTTAGAAAATTTGTGTTTCTCAGACACAGTTCTGTCTCACTCCTGAGGGGAAAATATATTTTAAAAAAATGGAGACACCAGCCTGGTGAAGTAACAGTTACGTTGGTGTGCTCCGCTTCAGTGGCCCGGGGTTCACCAGCTCAGACCCAGGCGCGGACCTACACACTGCTTATCAAGCCAGGCTGTGACAGCATCTCACATATAAGATAGAGGAAGATGGGCATGGATGTTAGCTCAGGGTCAACATTCCTCAGCAAAAAGAGGAGGATTGGCAGCAGATGTTAGCTCAGGGCTAAACTTCCTCAAAAAAATTAAAACATTAAAAAGTAAAATGTATCTGTGAAGTTGCTGGGAAATTTGATTAGGTCTGTTTTGTGCTCATTCACTGTGTAAAAATCGAAATTCCAAAGAAACGTTATTCTACTTTTTAAAATTACTTTTAAGAGGTAACAATGTGAAGTTTCATATAAAATCCTGAGCAGTCAATAAAAGACATATATGACTTTATTCTCCAGATAACAAGTAAACCTGTAATATGACTGAGGGTAATATAAAATGTTGAGTAACTTTTTCAGAGATTGCATTCTGTGTCATCAAACATGTTTTTTTGTCATTTTGATAGGAAATTATTCACCACTACTTTCCTAGGAGTATATATATATACCTAATTCAAGTTGAAATTTTTTGTTCGGGTGAATATTTATGTAGTTTCCTTAGAAAATGATAACCTGCATTATCTCCATCTTTTTTTACATATGGTCACCAAATTCAGAAATAAGTATTATTATTGCAGAAATCACAAGAAGAAATAATGTAATGCAAGACAATTTAGTCCAATTGCACAGCATGTGAATAGCTGTATGAATGTGTATGAAAATATATGTGTGATGGTTTTGAAATGGCCATAGATATTTTGAGATTCCTGTAATAAAGAGGTGGGATTATTTGATGTTTTTTCATTTTTGCTATTGAGTTCTAACTGTTTCTTATATATTTTGGACATTAACCCCTTATCAGATAGATGGTTTGCAAATATTTTCTCCCGTTTCATAGGTTGCCTGTTCTCTCTGTTGTTTCCTTTGCTGTGCAGAAGCTTTTAGTTTGCTGTAGCCCTATATGTTTATTTTTGCTTTTGTTGCTTGTGCTTTTGGTGTCATATCCGAGATATCATTGTCAAGACCATGGTCATGAAGTTTTGCGCCTATGTTTTCTTTCAGGAGTTGTTTCAGTTCTTATGTTTAAATCTGTAAACCACTTATTGGTTATTTTTGTGTTTGGTGTCAACACTCTTTTGCATGTGGACATCTAGTTTTCTCAAAATGGTTTGTTGAAGAGCCCATCCGTTGGCCTTTGTGTATTCTTGGAACCCTTGTTGAAGATGAGTTGACTGTGTATGAGTGGGTGTATTTCAGAGCTTTCTAGTCTGTTCCCTTGTCTGTATGTCTGTTTTCATGTCAACATCATACTATTTTAATTACTGTAACTTTGTAATATATCTTGAAATGAGGAAGTGTGATGCCTCCAGCCTTGTTCCTCTTTCTCAAGATTGCTTTGAAATGGGCCAAGGGACTTGAATAGACATTTCTCCAGGAGAAGACATACAAATGGCCAACAGGTATATGAAGAGGTGTTCAACATCATTAATCATCTGGGAAATGCAAATCAAAACCACAATGAGATATCACTTCACAGTTGTTAGAATGGTGATCATCAAAAAAAAAAAAAACCCAAATCAAGAGATATCAAGACTTGACAAGGATGTGGAGAAATTGTAACCCTGTACACTGTTCTGGGGAATGTAAAATGCCACAGTCTGGAGGTTCTTCAAAAAATTTAAAATGCAACTACCACATGACCCAGCAATCTCACTTCTGGGGATATATTCAAAAGAATTGAAATCAAGATTTTGAAGAGCTATATACACTCTCATGTTCATTGCAGCATTATTCATAATAGCCACAATACAGCAACGAGCAAAACGTCCATTGACTGATGAATGGATAAAGAAATGTGGTGCATATATAAATACAGTGGAATATTATTCAACCTTAAAAAAGAAGAGAATCCTGCTATATTTGACAATATGGATGACATGGAGGACATTATTGCTATCAAACATAAGCCAGTCATGTAAGGACAAATACTCATGAGTCCACTTATACGAGGCATCTAAAATAGTCAAACTCATAGAAGCAGAGAGTAGAATGGTGATTGTCGGGGGCTGAAGGATAGGAGGAAATGGGGAGTTTCTGTTCAAATGGTATGAAGTTTGTTATACAAGGCAAATAATTCCTAGAGATCTGCTGGTGTCTGTGTCCCCCCTTTTAGAACAGCAGGCCTGTGACTGCTGCAAACAGTAGAGAATGGCACAAGTGATGGTATGTGACTTTGAAAGCTAGGTCATAAAAGCCTGTGCAGTTTTCACCTGGGTCTTTTGAAATACTGGCTTTGGGGACATTTACTCTAAGTACTCTCTATCTTGCAAACAAACCACATCACTGGGTAAGCGTGAGCCACATGAAGATGTCAGCTCAGCCCTTAGAGTGATCCCAGTCAAGGGCCCAGATATGTGAGTGAAGAAGCCTCCAGATGACTCCAGCCTCCAGTCTTTCTGGTCACCCGCAGTTACAATAGGGCAGAGACAAGCCTGCTGTGCCCTGTCAAATTCCCTGACTCCATGCCCTTGAGCGTAGTAGACAGATTGTTGTTTTACGGCTTTAAATTTGCGATGGCTTGTACACAGCAATAGATCATCGGACCAGTGTATGCATTTTGATATGTTTTAAAATTCAAATTAAATATTAACCTAATTATGTTATAATAAAGTTATAAACCCACTTCTCCCCCAAAAATCTTTTGTTGACTTACTTTTGAAAACAGAAATAAATTTCCATTGAGTTGTGTATAATTCTAAGCCAGGGCATACTTTAAAATGAAGACACTTTTATAAAATAGTTAGTAATATGTAACTTGTAATGTGTAACGTGTAATCTGTGAGATAGGAGCAGGAAGAAAAAGACAAAAGCTCAGAGCTCCAAAGGGAGGAAACATATCAATGCATTAGAAATTTTAAATTATAATAGAGGAGCTACCCTGGTGGCATAGTGATTAAGTTCACCCCATCCCCTTCGGCTGCCCAGGGTTTGCAGGTTTGGATCCCAGGCAGGGATCTAGCACTGCTCATGGAGCCATGCTGTGGTGGTGTCCCATATGAAATAGAGGAAGATTGGCACAGATGTTAGCTCAGCCACAGTCTTCCTAAAGCAAAAAGAGAAAGATTGGCAATAGATGTTAGTTCAGGGGCAATGTTCCTCACACACACACATACAAAATTACAATAGAAATTTATAGAATATTTTATAATGGAAGAAAGAGATATTCCATGTAAATATGATTAAAGTAGAAATACTAAATTGTTATAAATTTCAATATTAGTCACATTTCTATTTTTCAGTAACAATATTTAAATAATCTTTGGAGGTAGAGTATAAGATAATGTGTTGAACATTCGTGTGTGTGTGTGTGTGCCCTTGAGGGGACAAATATTTTACAATGAAGAAAAACAACAAGAAAGTGGAAAATATAAACATACATAAAATATGCATTGTAATTCATTTTATAAAATAATTGAGGGGCCGGCCCGGCGGTGAAGCAGTTAAGTGCACACGTTCTGCTTCGGTGGCCCAGGGTTCCCCGGTTCAGATCCTAGGTGCAGGCATGGCACTGCTTGGCACACCATGCTGTGGTAGGCGTCCCACATATAAAGTAGAGGAAGATGGGCATGGATGTTAGCTCAGGGCCAGTCTTCCTCAGCAAAAAGAGAGGAGGATTGGCAGCAGTTAGTTCATGGCTAATCTTCCTCATAAAATAAAATAAAATAAAATAAAATACTTGAGTGTGGACCTGGTACATAATTCATATGAACTTGAAAAGTGAAGTAACATGAATGATAGTGACCTCTCTAAGGATGTGACAGTTAATCTGAGACCTGAAACATTGACAAGAACTGGTCATGCGAAGTTCCTGGAGAAGATAGTTTTATGTGGAGACACCATGAAGCACTGAGGTCTTCTATGAGAAAAAACTCATTCTGTGCCCTGCTGGAAGGGAAACTGAACAGTAGCCTCGTGAACACTAGTGAGAAAAATCATAGATGCTCTTATTTTTAAAGAAGACACATCTTTAAAAACTGCCAGACTGTGTTTATAATGCCATTAATATTTATAGGAAATCCGTTCTGCCCATTTTAGATATTGACTGGATATTGTATTGGCTGATTTTAGACTCGAAATATAATACACAGAGGGTTAGAAGAAAAAAGTGACATTTTAAGACATTGGTCTATAATTTACTTTATAGAGAACAAGCACCTTTATTTATTTATTTATTACAATGCAAGTTTTATTTTTAATTGGTTCTCATTTATAAAATTGACAATGCTATTTTACTAAAGTGCTGTAACAGATCTGAAAACTTTTAAAAGAAGAGCTAAAGGTAATTAGGCTATTAACTTTCTGCTTTCCTACTGACAATTTCACAACTTTATTTCTCTTTTTCTTTTGACTTAGCTATTTACATTGTTTTACGAAATTTAAACGTGATAATATATTGACACTGTGGGCCCCCATTGAATGTATATTTTTAACACGTTTCTTTTATTTTTCTTTTATTATTATTTTTTAAATTAATTTATTTTTTATTGTGGTAACATTGGTTTATATCATTATATGAATTTCTGGTGTACATCGTTATAGTTTGATTTCTCTCTAGATTACATCATGTTCGCCACCCAAACACAAATTACAATCCACACATGTGTGCGTAATCACCCCTTTCACCCTCCTCTCCTCCCTTCCCTTCTGGGACCCACCAATCCAATCTCTGTCTCTGTGTGGTTGTTTGTTGTTAGAACAAATATCTTTAAAAGGATTGGAAGCTATATGGTAATAGATTTGTAGAAACCATGGTAACCGCTCCTTAGGACACTTTTTTAAATTTATTTTATTTATTTTTTATTGAGTTATTGATAGGTTACAATCTTGTGAAATTTCAGTTGTACATTAATGTTTGTCAGTCGTGTTGTAGGTGCACCACTTCACCCTTTGTGCCCACCCCCCACCCCACCTTTCCCCTGGTATCCACTAAACTGTTCTTGGTCCATAGTTTTAAATTCCTCATATGAGTGGAGTCATACACAGATTATCTTTCTCTAGCTGGCTTATTTCACTTAACATAATTCTCTCAAGGTCCATCCATGTTATTGCAAATGGAATGATTTTGTTCTGTTTTGCAGCTGAGTAGTATTCCGTTGTATATATGTACCACATCTTCTTTATCCATTCGTCTGTTGCTGGACAATTAGGTTGCTTCCACGTCTTGGCTATTGTAAACAGTGCTGCAATAAACATTGGGGTGCACAGGACTTTTGGGATTGCTGACTTCAGGCTCTTTGGATAAATACCCAGTAGTGGGATGGCTGGATCGTATGGTAGTTCTACTTTTAGTTTTTTGAGGAATCTCCATACCGTTTTCCATAGTGGCTGTACCAGTTTGCATTCCCACCAGCAGTGTATGTGGGTTCCTTTTTCTCCGCAACCTCTCCAACATTTGTTGCTATTAGTTTTAGATATTTTTGTCATTCTAATGGGTGTAAGGTGATATCTTAGTATAGTTTTGATTTGCATTTCCCTGATGATCAGCGATGATGAGCATCTTTTCATGTGCCTCTTGGCCATCAATATATCTTCTTTGGAGAAATGTCTGTTCATGTCTCCAGCCCATTTTTTGATTGGGTTGTTTGATGTTTTGTGGTTGAGTTGCAAGAGTTCTTTATATATTAAGGATATTAAGCCTTTGTCAGATATACGACTTGCAAATATTTTTTCCCAGTTAGTGGGTTGTTTTTTTGTTTCAATCCTGTTTTCATTTGCCTTGAAGAAGCTCTTTAATCTGATGAGGTCCCATTTGTTTATTCTTTCTATGGTTTCCCTTCTCTGAGAAGGCATGGTGTCCGAAAAGATCCTTTTAATACTGATGTCAAAGAGTGTACTGCCTACATTTTCTTCCAGAAGCCTTATGGTTTCGGGTCTCACCTTTAGGTCTTTAATCCATTTTGAGTTTATTTTGGTGAATGGTGAAAAAGAATGGTCAATTTTCACTCTTTTACATGTGGCTTTCCAGTTTTCCCAGCACCATTTGTTGAAAAGACTTTCTTTTCTCCATTGTATGCCCTCAGCTCCTTTGTCAAAGATAAGCTGTCCATAGGTGTGTGGTTTTATTTCTGGGCTTTCAATTCTGTTCCATTGATCTGTACACCTGTTTTTGTACCAGTACCATGCTGTTTTGATTACTGTAGCTTTGTAGTATGTTTTGCATTCAGGGATTGTGATGCCTCCCGTTTTGTTCTTTTTTCTCAGGATTGCTTTAGAAATTCGGGGTCTTTTGTTGCCCCATATGAATTTTAGGGTCCTTTGTTCTAACTCTGTAAAGAATGTCATTGGGATTCTGATTGGGATGGCGTTGAATCTGTAGATTGCTTTAGGTAGAACGGACATTTTAACTATGTTTATTCTTCCAATCCATGTACATGGAATGTCTTTCCATCTCCTTATGTCGTCATCCAATTCTCTCAGAAAGGCCTTGTAATTTTCATTATATAGGTCCTTCACTTCCTTAGTTAAGTTTACCCCAAGGTATTTTATTCTTTTTGTTGCGATTGTGAATGGTATTGTATTCTTGAGTTCTTTTCCTGTTGGTTCATTACTGGAACATAGAAATGCTACTGATTTATGCAAATTGATTTTATACCCTGCAACTTTGCTGTAGTTGTTGATTACTTCTAAGAGTTTTCCAATGGATTCTTTGGGGTTTTCTCTATATAAGATCATGTCGTCTGCAAACAGCAAGAGTTTCACTTCTTCCCTCCCTATTTGGATTCCTTTTATTCCTTAGGACACTTCTTAATCAACACTAATTGAGAAGGAAGTTTACTGCTGAACGAAGGACATCTTTTACATGACACAAAGCAGTCAGCTCTAGGTACTATTTTTTATTCACTAGAAAGCAGTCAGTGTGCCAAAACTTCACTTAAACTTTAGTTTCTAAATGTCTTTTTACAGTTTGATTAAAGGTAAGAAAATATAATCAATAAATTTGAGAGTGATCATGAGGGATTGTATTTCTTCTCTTTCAAAGAAGCAACAAAATTCAAATATATATAAATCATTAGACAAACCGTCTTACTATTTCTTTAAAATGTTGCATTGAAAGAGCACATTGGAACTAAATCAAGGAAATATTTTGAGATCAAAATGTTGTGCATGTGAATGTGCTTTGTATACATTCTCATTTTAAACATTCTTACTGTTAATTGATAGCGTCTCTAACAATGAGAAACCAAACCAAAGTATCTTGTAATTTGATGTTACTTAGAATCAAAGTTATCTCTTCTTGTCCCATAATGAACTAATGACTAAGTCAAATTGATTCCTCCCTCTCCTTGTCACTCAGTCCACCTTCTGTGTTTCACACTACAGTCAACATACATTTCCCCAAATATTATGTCTTGATGACCACATTTTTTGCTCTTCCTGCCTCCAGTCTTTTCTTCACTTCTTCACTAAGGGTTCTTGTCAAATCAATCTTCATAAAATCACTTTATCCAAGGCACTCTCCTGTTCAATAAACCAAAAGTACACTATTACTATTGAATCAAGTCTTACCTTAGAGTCCTGCCATCCAGTAACTTTATAATTTATCCTAAATAACCTTCTATGTTCCAACATGAATTCTATTTCAATAGAATGTGTCTTCTTGTTCTCTCTTCATTGTCAACACGTGTGCTAAAGAAAGAACAGAAAGTAAACTTCTATGTCTCTTGCTAGAGGAAGACTAGACTACTTACTTACAACCCTTACTGCTTGTTTCTCCTTATTTCTCTCCTGCACACATGGAAAATGTCTCCTAAATAAACAAAATGAACTTTCCATTTTCATGTGTGTTTGACTCTTCTCTTTAATCAAATACTATATTTAATTGAATGTGAAAAATAAAGGTTCTAGGTACTAAAAGAGAAGAGGTGTAAATATATTCCTGTTATAAGGATGGTCTCTGTTCCATGGTGAAAATCATTTTTCCTTATAATTTAACCAAGCCAACTCTAAGAAGCATAATCCACTTGGAAAATAAAAATATTCAAGCACCTCAAAGATAACACACGTAACGACTCTTTTTCTACTTTTCCATCCACCTCTTTTGTGTTCATCTCTTCAGCTCAGAAATACTGTCTCTAATTTTACTGACCTAGTAGATTCTCTCCTGGATTTTCAGGTGTTGATATCTCTGTAGAGTGTTCAGTGATACCTATTGTTTGATTTTGATGTTGATTATGGCCTTGGATGACTCACCACTCAACCTCTAAGACCATAAAACCTGAATTCCTAAAGGTTTTATATTTGTTATAGAGTTTATATTTCTCACCACCCACATAAGTCTGCCTGGGTACATCTGTTACTAACACTTCTTCTCTAGCAAAGCTGAGATATTAGTTTCTAGGGCTAATGAGATGGAAAAAGTGATATAAATTAGGATGGAATTGATGCAGGAAACATCCATGTATTCACTCAAAATGTTAATTGCATATTCACTATGTGTCTAGCTTTGCTTCCAGTGCTCAGGATACAGCTGTAAATGAAGCAGAAAAACAGTCTCTATCCTCCTGGATTTTTATTCTAGAGGATAATGACAGACACCAGCGAGAAAAATTAGAATAATATGTACTACATATATTAGTGACAAGTGATAAAGATAAAGCAAACATGAAGGAGTGGTATTACAAACTAGGGGTATATGTGGAAATTTTTAATAGAGTGACCATGAATGGCCTGAGAAGGTGAACTTTTGAATAAAGATCTGTAAGAGAAAGACCCTTAAGATGGAGCATGCCTGGTGTGCTCAAGGAGCAGTGAGGAGGGGGCTGGTTTGGCTGAGGTAGAAAAAGAAGGGTGGAATTAATAAGGAGACGAGATGGATTTCATGATAGGGAACCAGGTCATGCACAGTCTTATAAGTGCTTTGTTTTTGTGCTATGACGGATATATAAAGGCATATATATGTTTATAGATATATACATATATACATTATTCTATTTATGAGTTACATGTTAAGAATTCTGGCAGCTGTGTGGAAAAGCTGAGGGAGCTAAGATAGAAGAGTGGATAAATGGCTACTCCAATATAATGGAGTCAAGAGATTCTGATTTCTTAGACCAAGATGAGGATAGGGTGCAGAGTGAAAATGGTCAAATTACAGATATGTTTTGTAGAATACTGTCATCTGGATTAACTAAACACTAGATCTAGAGAATGAAAGAAGGAGAAGATTCAAAGATGACAAAAATATTTGGCTTAAGCAGCTGGCATAATGTCATTGGCATTAGCTGGGATGCAATGACTCTAGGAAAAGCTAGATTTGGAGATTGTAGTAGCAAGAGATCAATTTTTTGTTGTTTTTTGTTTTTGCTTTTTTTGTAGCTTGAGGAAGATTAGCCCTGAGCTAACATCTGTGCCAATCTTCCTCTACTTTGTATGTGGGATGCCTCCGTAGCATGGCTAATGAGTGGAGTAGGTCCATACCTGGGATCCAAACCTGTGAACCCCAGCCACCGAAGCAGAGCATGGGAACTAAACCACTACATCACTGGGCCATCCCCTCAACCCTTCTTAACATTATTCAATATCTAAGTAACTAATGAATCTTTCTATTTGGAAGTAAGTGAACTCAAGTGAGGCCATCTTGTTAGCTTAAATGGCCCCAGCCTCTTCTCCATGTGACTACTCGCTGCTCTGCACATACTCTAAAAAAAAATCAAATGCTCAGGGCTGGCCCGGTGGTCAAGTGTTTAAGTTCACGTGCTCCGCTGCAGGTGGCCCAGTGTTTCATTGGTTTGAATCCTGGGCGAGGACATGGTACTGCTCCTCAAACCACGCTGAGGCAGCATCCCACATGCCACAGCTAGAGGGACCCACAATGAAGAATATACAACTATGTACCGGGGGGCTTTGGGGAGAAAAAGGAAAAAAATAAAATCTTAAAAAAAAAAAACACATGCTCTCCTGATTTATGGACTCTGCCTACATATGTACCCCCCTATAGCTTGATAAATTCAAACTTTTTTCTATGCGTTTCTCTCCAGGAACAAGCTGACCACAGGCGGGAAACACACCCACAAGTTATCCATCACAGCTGACGGAAGAAAAGAACAGTGAAAGACCCCGGAGTCCATTATGCCTGAAAGCTGACATTTCTAAACCCCCTCCTTACTGCCCATTTGTCCCCATACAACTGCCTGAAGATTCTGTAATCCTGGAAGATGGTTTTTATGAGACATTAGTTTACCATCATCCCGATTATGCCGGCTGATGGAATCGAAGCTTCCTTTCTCGATCCCTAACTCATGTGATTGATTGCCTCAGATGGAGGTGAGCAGAGCTAACTCGTTGCTCGATAACAGGATGTGGGCAGCTTTATTTCAAGACACCTCATTAATTTATTCTTTTATCTTCAGAATGTAAATTTTGACACGTTAATTGTATCACTTACTCTGAAATACAGACTGGTTTCTTCATATCATTCCACTATTTTGTGAACTATGAAAATTCAATGATGTCAACCATTTAATTATGGATGTTGAGTTTTTTTCTCCTCCCAGCCACAGAAGCTGAGCTTTTCTCTCACTCTTTTGAGCACAGCTTAGTTTTACTCTGTATTTGTTCAAAAGATAAAGTTCAGTCGTATAACTTTATTACACTATAAATATAAATACTTTAACTAAGGACTAAACTGATCGGAAGCTAGTGGCAAAACTTTAACTAAAAGCATATAATTAAAGTAATACTGAAATATGAAAAAGATATATTTGTGTATCTCCATACGTGATTAAATGCTAATGCTTAATCACCATTAATAGATATATGATAGAGCAAGAAAATGTAAATTTTTTTCCTCAACTCATAACTGAGAGAATTACATCCTAGAAGCAGGATTTATTGATGATTCATGGAAATCAATTTCTTTAAAAGGCATTTTAAGGACATAGACAAGCATTGTGGTTACCCAGGGCAAAATTAAGCATAAAAACATATCGCCTCTGTGGCAGAGCGAAATCATTTCTTGCAGAGAACAATATTGCACAGTCGCAGCGTGAGCTTGAATTCCATTTCAGGGAAGAGAGCAAGAAAAGAAAAACATATTAATAATAAGCTTCTGTCCACAATCACAGAAATCTAAATTTCTTGGCTTGAATGTGTGTTCTGGAGAAGAAAACTACACTTGCTATATGTTATCTGAAAGTTGATTGGCATCATGTCTCCATTACTAAATTATCCCCATGTTCATTTTACACAAAAATAAATTGATTATTATGATTAAGTACTTGGATTATTTTCGTCTCCCTTGTTAAGTCGGTGTAGAGAAGATTCTGTTGTTTTACTTTTTATAAGTAATAGAGGAAACAGAAATATTTAGTTTTAATGTGTTTTCACAGGGGCCAGGCTGGGGGTGTAGTGGTTATTTTCACTGCTCCACTTCAGTGGCCTGGCGTTTGTTGGTTTGGATCCCAGGTGTGGGCTTACACATCTCTCATCAAGCCACATTGTGACAGCATCCCACATACAAAACAAAGGAAGAAGGGCATAGATGTTAGCTCAGCCACAATCTTCCTCAAGCAAGAAGGGAAAGCTTGGTGACAGACGTTAGCTTAGGGCCGAACTTCCTCACAAAACACAAAATGTTTTCATGATACCATTAGGAGTAGTTGATGGTTTTGTGGCATAGGATAGTAAAATATTTTTGTAACATCAAATAATTCTTTGCTATTCTTTTTCCTTGAACGTGTATGCCTGTAATACCTTGCTCCCTCCCCCATCTGCTATATCTGTATACCTTTAACTCGGAATAAGGGTTTGGGTTAGTAGCTTCTTTTAATCAAGCAGAAAATGGTATCATAGGGCTGAACTGGTGTGTGAGATATTTGGGCCGCACCTCTGCCGCTGGAGTGTGCCACGCTGGAGAATTTAGTCATCCAACAACATAATCAGTCCTGGGTCTGAAAACCAACCTACTTTTCAATATAGGATTTTTACTTGGCCACGCATTTCACTATTGTGTCACCTGGATTGCTTTACTATTTTTGTTTTTTACTAGCTCCTTAAAAGCAGCCTTTCCTGCTCTCAGATAATGAAAGAAAGCAAAGGGATAGCAATAGCCGGAAAAAACAGCTGAATACACATAGTCATCATGAAACTTCACACTGTGATATATTATCTCTGATGCAGTAGAGCAGATGTACTATATTTAGTTTTAATATCTTGGAAACAGCATGCATTCAAAATTGTGCATTCGTCAGTCCCTAGAGGAAACTATTTCATTTTCCATAATTTTCTCTCTTCATTGCTACCAAGGATGTATTCTCTCTTTTTATTCCACATTCTCCCTTTTGCTATGATTGTCTATAAATACTGGAAAGTTTCCACTGTAACCCTCCTGAAACTCTGGATTCAGCCATCATTTTTCTTTCCGTGAAATCATTCTTTGTAAAGCTTCAAAATTATTTTTTGTTTTTAAAGACAAGGAAATCTGGACAAAATTTTATTTTGGGCTTCTCTTAGGGAATTATAATTCAGATTTTAAGCTACCTTCATTCATGCTGGGCTTTTGCTTAACTGGATAAGTAATTTGCCTTGACACTAACTTTTGGGAAGAACGGTCCATCTATTCCTTCCCTCATGTTGAGCTTTAGAAAAGTACACGGCATGACCCCAGCAGATACTTTGAATTTGTCAGCCCACTGTGGTCTTGTGTCCCACTCCCACTTTTTTTAATTCATGAATAAAACATAGCAACTAAACTGTAGTACAGTTTACAATACCTCTAAAATATCTAGCTAGTGAGGACACATTGCTAGATATGCAAATATAGTTACCACTAGATTTCCTTTTCATTTTAGATTTTCAAAGGGGTTCATAGTCAATCACAATTATTGTCATTAAAAGATGTGATATATGAATGAAGATGACTTCTAATACTAATGGACTTTATTCTGAAAGAACAGCTTTGACTTTGGACCCTTAAATTCTGATATTGATAATGGGTAAAACTATATTGGTAATTATTATTGAATTATTGAAAATTATATTGATAATGAGTAAAAGCAGAAATTTCATCCCGCAAAACTTGATATTTCAGTACTGAACAAAACTGTGCTTGGTTTTAAACTATCCATTTATCAGAACAAGTGTTGAGACTGTGGAAAAAAACAGGGAAATATGCAAACAGTTTTATTGCTGAAACAATACAAAAGGATTTGATTAATTAACAATCGCATTAAAGGTTCATACTTGATATTCTCCATTTTACATGCTCTGTACTTTACACAATGGGTAGCACAATGTAGACACTCATATTTGGAAGTAATGAGAAATTAACCACCCAAAGTCTAAATCTCTACAATATAAAAGCATTAACTGCTAAAAGTTGGAAGGTGGACAGATTTTGTGAAAAATTAAAAATACCAAGGATCTTCTTCTACCAATTGGGCAGCAAAGCAATATCAACTATTATCGGTGCAACAATAAATGAAAATGGGAGCATATTACTTAGTTTCATAACAGTTATGCAAATAACAAATAAAAAGATTTTATTGGAAAACTTTTCATCTTTCTCTTTGTAAATACAGATTAATTTTTTATCAGATATATTCGTTCTCCCATGTCTGCTGTCTTATTTGCCCTTATCAAATCGAGTCCTGTGTATCTACGTTACTTTTATTTATATTTTTGTTTTTTACGTTGGATCTGATGTCAATTATGTTAGCAAAATATTATGTTTAGAAAACCTCATGGCTCATACTAGGATGTAAATTGGCTTAGCCACTATGTAAACAGTACGGAGAGTCCTCAAAAAATTAAAAATGGAGCAGTCATATTATCCAGTAATCCCACTTCTGGGTATATATCCAAAGAAAATAAAAATAGGATATCAAAGAGATATCTGCACTCCTGCGTTTATTGCAGCATTATTCACAACAGCCAAGATATGGAAACAGCCTAAGTGTCCCTCAACAGATGAATGGATAAAGAAGACGTGGTGTGTGTATATATATATTTACAATGGAATATTATTCAGCCATGAGAAAGAAGGTTGTCCTGCCATTTGCGACAACATGGATGGATATTGAAGGCATTATACCAAGTGAGGTAAGTCAAACACAGAAACTGTATGATATCACTTTTATGTGGTATCTAAGAAAGCTGAACTCAGCAACAGAGAGTAGAATGGTGCTAACCAGGGGCTGGGAGATGAAGGAATTGGGGAAATAAGTGTGAGTTAAAAAATAGTAGAAATAGTTATCTTAGCTTTTTCTTAACAAAAGAAAAAGGCATATTGCAAAATTATTTTATATTTTGATTCCGGATGACAGAAAGAGATTTTGTTACTGTGGGATATTTCCCAAACATTTTGTGGTAAACTGATAGGAAAAAATCACCCCAATTCTCCATATTTCCCTGTATCCATGCTTTTGAAAAATGAGTTTCTATCTTCTTCCCTTCAGAGGGAGACTCTGTGTTCACGCTTTGAATTTGAATGGGCTTCAGTTTTGCTTTGGCTCATAGAATATCATAGATAGAATGCTGTGCTTTAAGAGGCCTTGCAGAATTTGCTCCTAGACTTCTGCTTGCATCGTGAGGATAAGCTCACACAAGCTTTCTGAAATATGAAAAACTTATGGAACAAGCCAAGTCACTCCCAGTCAAGATGTCCCTACACATATGATTGAGTCTTACAGAGACCAGAAAAACCATCAAACTGAGGTAAGATCACCTGCACAGCCTAGCTGACATGTGGATGTATAGGAATAAAACTTGTTATTGTTTTAACCTCCTAAGTATTAGGTTTATTACCCAATATATTGTGATACTAGATAACACATACATTTAAGATGAATAACATAGTTATTCATTTTAAATTTTAAAATTCATAAATGAATAACATAGTTATTCATTTTAGCAGCACTTAAATATTCTAAGATTATACATATTTATCTTTAATTTTTTTGGATAATTAAGCACTATAACGACTAATGTTACAACTATTAATATTTACGGAAAGCAGAGTGAGTATAAGCAATATAAACTTCCCATTTCATAGGGAGTAATCAATAAAGAAGGACGCAAAATAATAAATCAAGTAATGGCAACGTGCACATAATTCCTACAGTAAGAAGTTTAGTGCTGGAAGAAGGGAATAAAAACCCAGAAATAGACAAACAAACATGTCTTCTCTAAGAAATCAAAAAGGAAAAGATAGAGGAAAAAATTTTTTCATTATAAGTCCTTCTGTAGTATTTAATGATTTTTTTAATATCACGTGTCTATAATACTTAGAAATTAAGAAAAGAAAGCTATTAACCTAGATCATTAGTGTCACAAAATGCTCTATAAACATTGACATATTTTTATAATGATATAACAAGATATGTATATTGTTATATGTTGAAAAAACAGTTTAAAAGAGTATATTTAACATTCAAGTTTCATAAAAAGATATACATGAATTAAAACTATAGCCAATTATATAGTATGAATGATTGCAGTTAAGGTTATAAAAATTATCATTATTAATGATACCTCCAAATCCTATTTAATGAATCCTGCTTAAAATAAAACCATGAAAATAAAACATAGATAAAAAGACACATATTTTGATATAAAGTTTTTTCCAAGTTTACTGAGGTATAATTGACAAACAAATTTGGAATATATCTAAAGTGTACAACATGATGATTTGATAGAGGTATACATTGTGAAAATGATTCCCTGTTGGTTAAATTTATTCTTAAATATTTTATTCTTTTCTATGCTATTGTAAACAGGATTGTTTTCTTAATTTCTCTTTCTGATAGTTCATTGTTAGTGTATATAAACAGTTGATTTTTGTATATTGGTTCTGTATCCTGCAACTTTACTGAATTTAATTAGTTATAACAGTTTTTGGGTGGAGTCTTTAAGTTTTTCTATGTATAATATCACATCATATGAAAACAAAGGCAATTTTACTTGTTTCATTTTGACCTGGCTGCATTTTCTTTCTTTTTCCTGCCTAATTGCTCTGGCTAGGACTTCCAATACTGTGTTGAACAAAAGCAGTGAGAGTGGGCATCCTTGTTTTGTTCCTGATCTTAGAAGATAGGCTTTCAGCTCTTTACCTTTATTTATGATTTTAACTGTATGCTTTTCATATATGGATTTTATTATGCTGAGATATATTCCATCTACAGCTATTTGTTGAGAATGTTTACCATTGAATGCTGTTGAATTTTGTCAAATGCTTCTTCTGCATCTATTGAGATGATCACATTATTTTTATCCTTCATTTTGTTATAATGTTGCATCACATTTATTCATCAGCATATGGTGAACCATCCTGTGTCTCAGCTATAAATTCCACTTGATCGTGGTGTATGATTCTTTAATTTACAGTTGAATTCAATCTTCTAATATTTTGTTGAGGATTTTTGCATCTATGTTCCTCAGGGATATTGGCCTATAATTTTCTTTTCTTGTAGTGTCTTTGCCTGGCTTTGGTATCAGGGTAATTCTGGCCTCGTAAAATGAAGTTGGAGGTATTTTCTCCTCTTCAAGAGTTTAAGAAGAACTGGTATAAATTCTTCTTTAAATGTTGGTAGAAATCACCAGTGAAGCCATCAGGTCCTGGACATTGCTTTGTTATGAGATTTTGATTACTAATTCCATATCCTTACTAATTATTGATCCTTTCAGATTTTCTATTACTTCATGATCTAGGTTTCATAGGTTGTATGTTTCTAAGAATCCGTCTGTTTCTTCTGGGTTATTGGTCAGCTCCCAGGGTTAGATTATTTAAGATCAGTCCTTCAGCTGGCAGCTGTAGAAATTAGGACGCTATGTGTATGGACAAACACCTTTCAAGGAGATGCTGCAGTCAGCCAGGAGAGAAGTCACAGAAGTTCCAACATTCCAATTCAGGCTCCCTAAGGACTAGTAATTATGTGCCCCTTCAGCTCCCAGATGTTGCCTACTTAGCAGCCTGATCCTCAGGCAGCAGCTGGGAAAGGATGCAGTCACACCCTTTCCAAGGAGAAACTGAGAGATGAGCATTTTTGCTTGTTCTTTCTGTGCTCAGCCCAGGAGTGAGGCGACAGCTGTGTGAGATGCTCATGCGCTTGTTTAAAAACTCCTTTTTTGTTTAATGTGGTCCTTGGGAACTCATGAATGATGAGCCCAATTGGTTGTCAGAGTTTGATGATTTGGGATTTAGGTCCTGTGGTGGCAGCCTGAAAAGTTAGGACACTAGATTTGTGGACAAGCTCCTTCCAGGGAGAAGCAGGAGTTTGGTTTTATTGTTGGAGTGAGCCACGGGGAGAAGGTGGAGGAAGTGCCCTCCTTCCTTTCAGGTACGTCCCAGAAGCAGGCTGATCAGAGGCCCAACTTTAAGGCATCAGCTGAGAAAAGATGCAGTTAAACCCGTTGCAGGGAGAAACCTGGCATTGGGTGTTTTTATCTGTTCCCTCTGTGCTGAGCACAGGGGGATAGCCACAGGAAGTGTTCAGGCACCCATTTAAAAATTGCATCTTTGGTTAATGTGCTTCTGAGTGACTCAGGAATGCCAACCTCTCTGGGCTCTCCAAGATAGGTGATTTGAGAGCCAAGCCCTTAGGTGGCAGCCATAAAAGTTGGGATGCTAGATGTGTGGTCCAAACCCTTTGCTCCTCAGGGATAAACTGGAAGTTGCGAGTTCCTTCCTGATAATAAAGAGCTGTGCTAGACGTGGGGTTTATGGTGAAAATATGTCTCTACCTTTCCTACCTGTTTCGATGTGAGCATTTTCTCCTTCTCTTGCTTTGCAGGAGTCATTCTGTTAGTTTCTGGATTTCTCTCAGAGGGAATTGATCCACGTTTAGCTCCAGATTCGATGCATCCAAGGGCAGAGGGAAGGTCAGGAACCTCCTGTCCTGCCATCTTGCTCTGATACAAAGTTTTAAATAACCAAGTATATCCTTTTTTCTTAATTTTGATACCTTGAAAAGCTTCTTTCCACAGCCCCTGAATTTGCAGTCTGTTCTACCCTACGTTTTCAAAATGCTCTTAGTCTAACATTGTGTCCTCATAGCAACATGAGGTAAAAATTCTGAAGATAACCTTATCTTGATTTCCATATTGCATTCTCTAAGCACAAAAGACGTTGCCATAAATAGAAAAAAAGAACATTATGATCTGGTGCTTAACGTGTGTTGCATTATGGTGTTTTATCAGTAAGATTGCTGATTTCTCACACGCATTTGAAACATCTCTTTCAAAATTCCCAACAGTCACAAAATGTGTGATAGTACTATCACTCACAATACTGGAAACACCTTTAGAACACAATCCCAGAAATATTAACATGTCAATTTGATTTTTATAGAAAAATGTTTCACCTCGTGATACTATTCATGAATTCAATTCAGTTTAATATTCTCTTTCTATTTATTTCTTTATAACACGTCTTGGTATCTGACCTATTACTGCCTCTTCATTTATTATTGCTCATCTCTCCCACTAGAATGAATGTTAGATGAAGCCACAGACTTTTTATCTTTTATTCATTATCTGCTTTCTAATATATAGACACATGACTCTCAATTGTAGGTGTTCCATAAATAATTATTCAAAGAATGAATGCTTTCTACTCATTTCAGTGGAAGCTAGACCTTTCTACACGTGCTAAATGAGAAGGACACTGTCTCTACTTTCCAAGATTTAAAAATCAAATACATGAATGAGAATTTAATAAGTTTTTAATAAGAGTTAAATGATATTTGTGTTAAATAGAAGGAATATGTAAACAAAGAGTTTTAGAAAGAAACAGTGAATTTTGAAAGGAAGGTAATTAAAGTTTATTTTGAGATCGACTGTGGAGAACACAATGACATGTGAAACAGCACTTAAGACTGAAATAATCACCAAATAAAGGCATGTTTTTTGGAGACAGCATGGCATGCTGAGAAAATGGCAGTTTTTAACACGTAGTGAAGTTATTGAATAGCATTAATACCAGAATGGTGGAGGCCAAATCAATCAAAAACTTGAATACTTTCATGAGATGTTTGACACCTTTTCGTAAAAGAAGAAATGCGACGGAAGCACTCTGAACACTAATATAACTCAGTCAGATCTGTGTTTGAGAAAACGAATTGTCTTGGTCATACAACAAAAGGATTTGAAACTGAGGAGATGACCAAGAGGGATACCAGTCTGGAGACCATTGCTGTGGTTTAGGTGAGAGAGAATGAGAACAGGAATTAGAATAGTGACAGTCGGAATGGAGAGAAAGAAACACTTTGGAATTGATATCAAGAAGAGATTGTAGACCAATTTGATATATTTGATAAGAGAGAAGAAAGATTTAAGAATGCCTCCAGAGTCCTAGACAATGGGGTAAATGGTAAAATTTAGATCAGAAACCTAGGGAAAGCAAATCTAAGTGTGCTGAATTTATTCTTCCTATACGTGTATATGGAGAGATGTCTATTCCAAAATCTCCAATGAAAACCCCTACTTTATCAAGCAAAACCCCCCAAAATTTTAATTCAAATTAATTTTCAGTGTCATTTCCACTAATGCGCAATCCAACTTTTGTTTATATTTATTCTGGTCATGTGAACTTTTCTAAGCATAAAAGATATTCCACCATTTTCAGTCTATCATACAGTAACTTGTATACTACCCTCTATTCATGAACTTACTGATTAGAAAACATATGCAATCGTCAGACTTCTTGATCAGGAACTGCTTGCAAGTAATAGTGCTAAATTATTCTGAAAAAGAATCAGACCTCCAAGAGGAGTCCATGGCCTCTTTCAAGAGCTAAGGGAGGAAATCTGTATTCATAATGTGTTATACCAACTGTAGTGGTCAAGTGTGTGTTGTGCCTTCTTGCTTCCACCTATCAGACTAATGACCTAATGCCTAAGACTTAATATCTTCTTTATTTCTTCTCTTATTACTCTATGTCACAGAGGTTTCTGACAGGTCTAAACATAAGCATTAATATCCATACCATTCTGTTAGTCTTTTTAAATTGAAATTATTATTGAGTTAGTTGCAAATTCACATACCTTGTAAAGAATAACACAGAGAGATGCCTTGTACATTTTGGTCCCCCAGTGATAACATTGTATAAAACTATAGTATAGTGTAGGATATTGGATATTGGATATTGGAATTGATGCAATCCACCAACTGTATTCAGATTTCTCTAGGTTTATGTGTACTCATTTGTATATGTGTGTGCATGTGTGTGTGTAATAAGTTCTGTACAATTGTTCACCTGTTGTAGGTTTATGTAGACCATGACAGTTAGGACACCGAACAAACCCAATACCACGATAATCCCTGTGTCACCCTTTTATAACCATATCTACCTCTCTAACACCTCCTTGACCTTGGTCCTTGTCCACTGGCAACCTCTAATCTGACCTCATTTCCAAAATGTTTTCATGTTTCAAAAATGCTGTATAGAGAAGGGGTGGAGCAAAATGGCGGGGTGAGCTGACCCGGGATTCTCTCCCCTCCAAAATACAACAAAGGATTGGAAAAACTGAATTTCAGAGAATAAATCTAATGCCAACACATTAGAGACCTACAATACCCAGAAGGCGGAGATCATAAACCTTGATTACAGCCTCAGAGGTGCTGGAACGGTGGGAGAGAACATCGCTCCCTCCCCTAGAGTCTGCAATCGCTGTTGCTTGTGTCAGGAAGGAGCGGGGAAGGGGCCGTGCGACCAGGGGATCATCCAGGACTCCCACTGCTGGTTCAGTGGAAACATGCTGATGGGGGAAAGCTTCCATCCCCAGGGACCCCATAAACCCAGGGCCTCGGGAGACCAGAGAACAGAACTGATCTGAATCCAGCGCCGGAGAATAGCTGCCCCTCCCTCCCGGCAAAGCCACTGGGCGCAGCCATCTTGACGAAGGTGGAGAGCTCATAACACGCAGCTCTCAACCCCCATCTAGTGGCGACAGGCTGTAACTGCAACCAAATTCTACCACCATGTGAAAAAACTGCTCCTCTACCATCTACCAATTTATAAAAGCCCCAGACCAGAAGGAAAACAATAAAAACATAGAATTAAGTCCTGAGGACTTGGAATTAGGTAAACTAAGTGATGATGAGTTCAGGGCAGCTACAATCAAAAAACTTAATGAGGTAGAGAGAAAGATAGAGAAACAAGCCGAGTTCTGGAGTTACTTCACATAAGAGATTGAAATCATAAAGAAGAATCAAACAGAATTACTAGAGATGAAAAACACAATGGACCAGATAAAACAGAATACGGATTCCCTGAATGCCCATGTAGACACCATAGAAGAGCAAATTAACATAATTGAAGATAGACAGGCTGAATGGCTCCAGACAGAGGAAGAAAGAGAACTAAGAATGTTAAAAAATGAGCAAAATCTCAGAGAGATAGTGGATTCAATGAGGAGTAAGAACACAAGGATCATAGGAATTCCCAAGAATGTGGAAAAGGAAAATGGAGCGGAAAGTGTGCTTAATGAAATTATTGAAGAGAACTTCCCAAATCTAGGGATTGACAGAGAAATGTGTGTAGAGGAAGCTTTCAGATCTCCTAGATTTGTCAGTGTAAAAAGACCTACTGCAAGGCACATAGTAGTAAAATTGGCAAGAAGGAAAATAAGGAATGAATACTCAGGGAAGTAAGAAAAAAGAAGAGAATAACCTATAAAGGAGCCCCTATCAGACTGTCAGCGGATTTCTCTACAGAAACCTTACAAGCTAGGAGAGAATGGAGTGACATATTCAAAGCTTTAAAAGATAAAAACCTTCAGCCAAGAATACTCTATCCAGCAAGAATTTCCTTCAGATATGAGGGAGAAATTAAATCTTTTCCAGGCAAACAAAAGTTAAGGGAATTTGTAACTAAAAGCCCTCCACTACAAGAAATCCTCAAGAAGGCTCTCATACCTGAAAAAAGAAAAAAGGGAGAAAGGGGACACAAGCCACAGACTAGGGAGACCGATGGATAGAACCAGAACAGGATAGCAAATATTCAACTATAGCATTAGGGTAAAGGTAAGGAAACTACCAAAACAAGGACGAGCTTAGCACTCTAACTACAAATTCATAACACAAGTTGGAATAAGAAATGAAAATAATTATTTAAGAGGGGAAGAGCAAAGGGTCTAAATCAATATTGGTCAAGTAGGTAAGAGACCACCAGAGAATAGACTATGTTATACACAAGATTCTAAATACAAACTTCAGGGTAGACACTAAAATAAAATACAGAACAGAGTCGCAAATCACAAATAAGGAAAAATCTAAGAAACCCAGCATAAGAAATTGCAGTATTAAATGGGTAGGCTAAAGCACACAGGAAAAGAAACACAGGAAAACAAGATAATGAGCGACAGATTGACAGCATTAAGTCCACATGCATCAATAATCACTCTCAATGTAAATGGATTGAACTCTCCAATAAAAAGACACACAGTGGCAAAATGGATTAAAGAACAAGATCCAACAATTTGTTGCCTCCAAGAAACACACCTCAGCCCCAAGGACAAACACAGGCTCAGGGTGAAGGGGTGGAGGACAATACTTCAAGCTAATAGCAAGGAAAAAAAGGCAGGTGATGCAATTCTTATATCAGACCAAGTGGATTTCAAAGTAAGACAGGTAAAGAGAGACACAGAGCAACAATATATAATGATCAAAAAGACACTTCATCAAGAAGAAATAATGCTTATAAATATCTGTGCACCCAACACAGGAGCATCAAGATTCATAAAGCAACTATTAACAGACCTAAAGGAAGATGCTAAAAACAACACAATAATAGTAGGGAACCTCAAGACCCCAGTCACATCAATGGACAGATCATCCAGACAGAAAATCAACAAGGAAATAGTGGGGCTAAATAAAAACCTAAAACAACTGGACTTAATAGACATATAGATCACTTCACCCTAAAAGAGCTGAATACACGTTCTTCTCAGGTGCACATGGAACATTCTCAAGGATAGACCATATGCTGGGAAACAAGGCAAGCCTCTACAAATTTTAAAAAATTGAAGTAATAACAAGCATCCTCTCTGATCATAGTGCTATAAGGCTAGAAATTAATTACAAGAAAAAAGCTGAGAAAGTCACAAAGTCGCAAAGCTGAGACTAAACAACACACTACTGAACAAACAATGGATCATTGAAGAAATTAAAGAAGAAATCAAAAAATACCTGGAAACAAATGAAAATGATAGCATGCCATACCAACTCATATGGGATACAGCAAAAGCTGTATTAAGAGGGAAATTCATTGCAACAGAGGCACATATTAACAAACAAGAAAAATCCCAAATAAGCAATCTTAAAGTACACCTAACTGAACTAGAGAAAAAAGAACAAAGCCCAAAGTCAGCAGGAGAAAAATAATAAAAATCAGAGCAGAAATAAATACTATTGAAATGAAAAAGGCAGTAGAAAGGATCAATGAGACAAAGAGCTGGTTTTTTGAGAAGATAAATAAAATTGACAAACCACTAGCCAGACTTACAAAGAAAAAAAGGGAGAAAGCTCAAATAAACAAAGAGGAGAAATAACAACAGACTCTGCAGAAATACAGCGGATTGTAAGAGAATACTACGAAAAACTATATGCCAACAGAATGGCTAACCTGGAGGAAATGGATAAATTGTTGGACTCTTACAATCTCCCAAAGCTCACTCAAGAAGAGGCAGACAATTTGAACACACCAATCACAAGGGAAGAGATTGAAACAGCAATCAAAAACATCCCAAAGAATAAAACCCTAGGACCAGATGGCTTTCCTGGGGAATTCTACCAAACTTTCAGAGAGGATTTAATACCTATCCTTTTCAAGCTATTCCAAAAATTTAGGGAAGATGGAACACTTCCTAACACATTCTATGAGGCCAACATCACGCTGATACCAAAACCTGACAAGGACACCACGAAAAAAGAGAACTACAGGCCAATATCACTGATGAACATAGATGCAAAAATTCTAAACAAAATTTTGGCAACCAGAATTCAGCATATCATCAAAAGGATCATACATCATGATCAGGTGGGATTCATACCAGGGACACAGGAATGGTTCAACATCCGCAAATCAATCAACGTGATACACCGCATCAACAAACTGAGGAATAAAAACCACATGATCATCTCAATAGATGCAGAGAAGGCATTTGACAAGATCCAACAGCCATTTATGATAAAAACTCTGAACAAAATGGGCATAGAAGGAAACTACCTCAACATAATAAAGGCCATATATGACAAACCCATAACCAACATCATACTCAATGGGCAAAAACTGAACGCCATCCCCCTGAAAACAGGAATGAGACAAGGATTCCCTCTATCACCACTCTTATTTAACATAGTACTGGAGGTCCTGGCCAGAGTAATCAGGCAAGAAAAAGAAACAAAAGGAATCCAAATAGGGAGGGAAGAAGTGAAACTCTCGCTGTTTTCAGACGACATGATCTTATATATAGAAAACCCCAAAGAATCCATTGGAAAACTCTTAGAAGTAATCAACAACTACAGCAAAGTTGCAGGGTACAAAATCAATTTGCATAAATCAGTAGCATTTCTATACTCCAATAACGAACTAACAGGAAAAGAACTCAAGAACACAATACCATTCACAGTCGAACAACAAGAATAAAATACCTTGGGGTAAATTTAACTAAGGAAGTGAAGGATCTATATAATGAAAATTACAAGGCCTTTCTGAGAGAATTGGATGATGATATAAGGAGATGGAAAGACATTCCATGTACATGGATTGGAAGAATAAACATAGTTAAAATGTCCGTTCTACCTAAAGCAATCTACAGATTCAATGCCATCCCAATCAGAATCCCAATGACATTCTTTACAGAGTTAGAACAAAGAATCCTAAAATTCATATGGGGCAACAAAAGACCCCGAATTGCTAAAGCAATCCTGAGAAAAAAGAACAAAACAGGAGGCATCACAATCCCTGAATGCAAAACATACTACAAAGCTACAGTAATCAAAACAGCATGGTATTGGTACAAAAACAGGTGCACAGATCAATGGAACAGAATTGAAAGCCCAGAAACAAAACCACACATCTATGGACTGCTTATCTTTGACAAAGGAGCTGAGGGCATGCAATGGAGAAAAGAATGTCTTTTCAACAAATGGTGCTGGGAAAACTGGAAAGCCACATGTAAAAGAATGAAAATTGACCATTCTTTTTCACCATTCACCAAATAAACTCAAAATGGATCAAAGACCTAAAGGTGAGACCTGAAACCATAAGGTTTCTGGAAGAAAACGTAGGCAGCACACTCTTTGACATCAGTATTAAAAGGATTTTTTCGGACACCATGCCTTCTCAGAGAAGGGAAACCATAGAAAGAATAAACAAATGGGACTTCATCAGACTAAAGAGCTTCTTCAAGGCAAATGAAAACAGGATTAAAACAAAAAAACAACCCACTAACTGGGAAAAAATATTTGCAAGTCGTATATCTGACAAAGGCTTAATATCTGTAATATATAAAGAACTCTCACAACTCAACAACAAGAAATCAAACAACCCAATCAAAAAATGGGCTGGAGATATGAACAGACATTTCTCCAAAGAAGATAGACGGATGGCCAATAGGCACATGAAAAGATGCTCATCATCGCTGATCATCAGGGAAATGCAAATCAAAACTACACTAAGATATCACCTTACACCCGTTAGAATGACAAAAATATCTAAAACTAATAGTAACAAATGTTGGAGAGGTTGTGGAGAAAAAGGAACCCTCATACACTGCTGGTGGGAATGCAAATTGGTGCAGCCACTATGGAAAACAGTATGGAGATTCCTCAAAAAATTAAAAATAGAACTACCATACGATCCAGCCATCCCACTACTGGGTATTTACCCAAAGAGCTTGAAGTCAGCAATCCCAAAAGTCCTATGCACCCCAATGTTCATTGCAGCATTATTTACAATAGCCAAGACATGGAAGCAACCTAAGTGTCCAGCAACAGACGAATGGATAAAGAAGATGTGGTACATATATACAACGGAATACTACTCAGCTGCAAAACAGAACAAAATCATTCCATTTGCAATAACATGGATGGACCTTGAGGGAGTTATGTTAAGTGAAATAAGCCAGCTAGAGAAGGATAATCTGTGTATGACTCCACTCATATGAGGAATTTAAAATTATGGAGTAAGAACAGTTTATTGGATACCAGGGGAAAGGTGGGGTAGAGGGTGGGCACAAAGGGTGAAGTGGTGCACCTACAACACGACTGACAAACATTAATGTACAACTGAAATTTCACAAGATTGTAACCTATCATTAACTCGATAAAAAAAAATGCTGTATAAATGGAATCCTACAGTATGCAACCTTTTGGGGTTGGCTTATTTTCTCTCAGCATATGCCCCTGGAAATTCATCTAAGTGCTTCTATGTAACCATAGTGCATTGCTTTTTATTACTGACAAGTATTCCACAGTTTAGAGATACTAATGTATTTACCTGTTGAAATACATCTGGACTGATTTCAGCTTTTAGCTGTGACAAATAAACCTGTTGCAAGTTCTTGTGTAGGTTTCATTGGAACATAAGTTTTTGTTTCTCTGGGATAAATGCTCAAATGTGCATTTGCTGGATCATATGGAAATCGCATCTTTAGTTTTATAAGAAAATACCAAAGGTTTTAATGGGAATTTTAAGGCTAAAGACAAAGGAAACTGTACATAAATTTCATACAGAGATTCCAACTGTATCTTATACAGCTTAGGAATGAAGTGCCTGTTGTCTAGAATAATAGACATTTGATTTTAAAAGGTATCTTGTGGAAGAATACAGTGCTATTAAAGGTTCACTTAAAACATTTAAACAATTTTTTCATAAAGCGATTATAAAATCAATGCCAATTATAATATTTTATGTAAACATAAATAATTCAGTTACATTTTACTAAGTTTTACTCATATCGCTAAATATAAATATAGTCAAATTTGCCAAAAATCTGTTTTGGACAATATTTCATTGAGAAGATGAAAAATTGTCTTATTTTCAGGATTATTTTATATCTGGGTATGTTTATAGATATTTGATGTGGTAATTAAAACCAAATGGCTTAGCAAATATAAATTTATAGGGATTTAGTTTAATAGTGCTCAGCCTTTCTTTTTTATTTACTTATTTAATTTTCTTCTTTGTGAGGAAGATTGGCCCTGAGCTAACATCTGTGTCAATCTTTCTCTATTTTATGTAAGATGCCTCCTTGCTTGACGCAGGGTGCTAGGTCCGTGACGGGGGAATCAAACCTGTGAACCCCGGGCTGCTGAACGAGAGCACGTGAACTTAACCCCTATGCCACCAGGCAGGCTCTTGCTCAGCCTTTCCTGATTCCCATTTTTTCAGGAGTTCAGTTTTCTCGTATTCGTTCATCAGTCCAGGTAACAAACACTCATTGTGTTACTGTGCATTTATTTGACTACTGGACATCATTTTAGGATACAGACAATGAATAAAAATAGGTAACAATTCTTGCTTATAGAGTTTACATTCTTGATTTTACCCTAAAACATCAAGGTTATTTAAATTATTTGACTTAGAAATATATGCATTTCATAATAGCTCTTTCAAAAATAATGCGAGGAAATAATAGCATTATTTCCTGTTGTCGTTTCAACAGAACAAAGCAATATCATATGGATGTATAATCAAGTCATGTTATATAGACAAAACCCTGTAAGTTTTCTTATGGGATAGAAGAACTTGAAAGTAACGACTAAATATTTATAACATATTAAAACTTTCACTCTGCAATTATTATATAACGTCTGATCTCCACACCCCTAGAATTGCCGTTTATAAGCCATTTAATTCCTGTGCATTAAATTGTTAGGACAATTTCAATATAGATGATCCTAATTTGATATGTAGCACAGCTCATAGAGGAAACTGTTTTGCCAATGCTAACTATGAGAAATCTACCTGAAAGAAGGAGATATTTTTATTTTGAAAATTCACTGCATTCATAATGTTAAATGTCTTAGCCAAAACAAATTTTGAAATAGAACTCCAAAAAAGAGTTTTTTAATATAGAAGTATATAATGTTTGCCTTTGAAATATTTGAAGTCATTTTTTATTTTGTTTTCATTTTATTCTATTTTAAGATCAACCTTGGTATATTTATGATATGAAGTTAATTTTCAGAAATAGAATTTAATTTCTTTTTTTCCGAGGTTAGCCCTGAGCTAACATCTGCTGCCAATCCTCCTCTTTTTGCTGAGGAAGACTGGCCCTGAGCTAACATCCGTGCCCATCTTCCTCTACTTTATGCATGGGATGCCTGCCACAGCATGGCTTGCCAACGGTGCCATGTCTGCACCCAGCATCCGAACCTGCAAACCCAGGGCCACCGAAGCAGAACGTGCGAACTTAACCACTGTGCCACCTGGTCGGCCCCAGAATTTCATTTTATAATGATAGTGCACACAAAAATAGAATTGAGTTATTAGTTCCCAGGAAACAACTCCTGTGTTGCCAACACATAAAATATAGCATCATATGACATGCCAATTTACTAACAAAATTTCCGGAATATAAAAGGAAATCCAAGTACTTTTTTTTTTTTTTTTAAGATTGGCACCTGGGCTAACACCTGTTGCCAATCTGGTTTTTTTTTTTATGCTTTATCTCCCCAAATGCCCCTCCCCCCACCCCCGTACACAGTTGTATATCTTAGTTGCCGGTCCTTCTAGTTGTGGCCTGTGGGACGCCACCTCAACTTGGCCTGACGAGCGGTGCCATGTCCGCGCCCAGGATCCGAACCCTGGGCCGCTGCAGTGGAGAGCGCGAACTTCACCACTCGGCCACGGACCCAGCCCACAAAGTACATTTTATCATACATATACCGAAAGTGATCACAGGACTTTTTTAGAGAAAAGCATAATGTTATTTGTGTAAATCAAGGGGAAAGTATAGTTTAAATAAATTCCTATATATGTAAGCAAAGTTCATAAAGAAAATTTTAAAACAAGTATAATCAGTAATAGAACAAAGTATTAAAATTCTAATGAATTCTAATATTATTAAGCAGTAAAAGAAAATACTACCTAAATGTAAAAACACATAAAGTAAGTGAATAAATGCAAGTATCCTTATATTATAACAATACTTCATTACTTTTGATGATGCATTACGTTAGTAACTACATCTCAATTTACAGGATTAAATTAACTGCAAATCTCCTCTCTATTAGCCCTGTGAACCAAAACTTGATATTTGTTTAAAGACTGCTAGTAGCATGTTAATATCATATAAGTGTTGTGATACTTGGTATTAGGAAATCCTAAGGCCTATTTGACTATATAGAAACATTTATCATACACTGTCTTCTAGAGAAAATCAGAAATTTTAGTTACTTGATTACTCTTTGGTTATTATTCATTCATTTGTATTTTTTCTTCCATTTTGAATGGGTATTTTTTGTATGTAGTTCAAAATTTAAAAGTTACAGTAAGGTATACAAAGATAAAAACATTCTCTTTGCTTTTCCTATGAGTTTTTCATTTCCATCCTTGCTTTCTACTTTCCAGCTTTATTAAACTTTATTATTACTGTGATTTATCTTTATGCCTTTAAATAAAACTTATGCACTTAAATGATATATGTTTGACTCCAGCTATTAAAAAATTGGAAATCAGCAGAGCATCTCATATATGTCCTTATATTTCACCATCGTTTGTTCTTATAAAAGTTGCATTGCATCTGTAACCATAATTCCCCCTTTTCTTTTAGTCCTACTGAATAAAACAGTTAAATTGATTCAGTGCCCCTTGACTGTTCCTTTGCCATTTTTTGCTTAGTGGATGATATATGTTCTCTAAGAATTTCTTCAAAATGAACTTACAGTTCAAATGAACTTCCTAGGAACTCTGGTTTCTTGCAAGTTCAAAAATATTGCTCCCTGGTCCCTGTTTCATTGAATAGTAGTTTGGCTAGCGATAAATTTATTAGGTCACGCTTTCTTTCCTTGAAGATTGTATAGGTGGTTTCTCACAGTCATTATAACGTTGAGTATTTCTGTGGGGAAGTTGAAGGTCAGCCTTTTTGTTTTTTTTTTTTTTTGCCTGATGGATGAATTAAATCTTTGTTTCTGACTGTGCTGAAATTCAGTTAATTTACCAGGGTTTATTTTATAGTGTGTAATTTTAATCCAGCTTCTTCTAGAATATAGTGTTCTCTTTAATGGATTAGATTCAAGTGTTCTTTTACATCTGAAAAGGTTTTTTTTTCTAATTGACTCTAAATATATTTTTTTGGTCTGCTATTTTGATTGGACCCATTAGGAGATGCTAGTTGAGACTGTATCAGATCTTGTTTGAAAATATATTACTTATTTTAATTTTCTCTTTATTTTGTTCAAGTTTTTGATTATTCTCACGTTATTTTGCTCAGTTTTTAAGTTTTGTCCTCTGCTTTTCTTTAGTTTGATTTTAGCAATGTTTATTACATTCATGCTGATTCCAATTTAACCTTTATTTCTATGAGGGTTTTAAAAGTTCCATTTTTTTCTGAGTTTTAACAGTTCATATTTTATTTTCTTCTCAATAAAGAAATGTCCAGTGCTCTCATGTTATTAAGATGACTGCTTGAATAGTTTTATAATTAATTGTGATAGTTTTGTGATGATTTTTAACTGTTCCACAGGAACATTTTTGTCATGAGTATTTTTCGTTTGGTGAATTTTCTTTCCTTTTCTTCTTCAGTTTTTGTCTTATTTCAATATATTTACTTTATTGAGGTCTATCATTATTTCTTTTGAATTATTTCTGTTCTTTGAACGAGATGATTCTTTGTGGGGGAGCATCCACGCTCATGTTCTTAGTTACTAGAATTTCCCTCATGTTTTAGGATTAAGATCGATTTTGAAAATTCCATAGTATAAAATTATGCTCACAATAGTACCATTAATATGCAAACAACATTAATTTGCCTCAATTAGCTGCAATATGTATGATAAAAAGAATGAGATCTATCAGCTTAATCTTCAAGTTTGACTACTTTTCAGTCACTTCATAATGCTCATTTTTTTCCAAAAGTTTGGCTCTATTATTTTATTCTTTGATTTGATTTTTTTCTCTTTGGATTGAGAAACAATGTTTAGTCAGGTTATCCTTTCCAAATAGATTTTCATCTGTTTTCTAGGTTGTTCCTGCATTTCTCGCTGATCAACATTCTTTTTCATTTATTTATTTATTTATTTATTTGAGGAAGACTAGCCCTGAGCTAACATCTGCTGCCAATCCTCCTCTTTTTGCTGAGGAAGACTGGCCCTGAGCTAACATCCATGCCCATCTTCCTCTTCTTTATATGTGGGACGCCTGTCGCAGCATGGCTTGCCAAGCAGTGCCATGTCCGCACCTGGGATCCAAACCGGTGAACTCCAGGCCACTGAAGCAGAACATGGGAGCTTAATCACTGTGCGACCTGGCTGGCCCCTGATCACCATTCTTTAGTCTACTGTTTTGCGGTTATTTGCATGTGGATGAGATCTCCCCAGCTGGTCAAGATGAGTAGCATAGGGCTGCTCACAGCAGAGGATCTCTCCTTCCCTTTGCTGAAACAATATGTTCCTATGTAGATGCATAAACAGTTCATGTTTTCCTTCATCCCTGCCTATCAAGCTACCAAACCAGCAGGGTCCACAGCCAGTCTTTGCAGGTAATTTCTGTTGTTGAAGATAGATTGCTGCTTTATACTTCAAGGTGTACCACTTCCTCGATTAAGTGTGCTGTGGAAGCTTTAGCCAGATCTGTAGCCATGGATAAGCTGATCTATATTTTTTCTGCACTCATTATTTGGCCTTCAAAGCTTTTGGAAATAACTTCTCATATTTTGGGATTCAGAGTTTTAGATATCTCTTGATTTCTTTGAAGTTGACATTTTTATTTTTGCTTCTCATTTTTCTATTTTCTTTTGGGTGATTTCCAAGAGAAGAGGAGGAAAGCAAACACAATTTTTAAAAGGATGTTTTCTCAGATATTTAGGATCAAGAAAACAAGTTTTATTAGTCACTGTAGTCTTTTTCTAAATGTTATCAGACACATGAACTGACATCAAAATTATATATATGTAAATCCAGAATTGGCCTATGTTATATGGATTTCATCACTATGAAACAATGCAGTTGTTCCTTCTCACCAGTTCTTTTATTCTAACTCACATTATTTAGGTAATTTATTTTTGTTCATCATTTTCTTATTCTCTATATAATCTGTTTCCATTTTTTTCCACTATAGATTTCTGTATTCCACATACTGCCTCTAATTTCTCTAGTTTACATTTTTCTGTGTTTATCTATTTGTTATGTAGCTTCCACCAGGATAGACTCTAATATTTCCATCTCTTATAATTGACAGATTGGCAAAAATTAGCTCATAACACAATGGAATAAAACTTGGTCATTTCTTTAACTTAATCTTGTGCACAAATACACATATTTCCTAGTTTCTTCAAATATCAGTGGCTTCCTATTTACTTCCTCCCACCTTGATTCCACTAGGCACATATATTTCCTGCCAATCCCATGTCTTTCCTCATTTAATCCAATTAAGTTGTGGATTGATGTCAAATCTAGGTATTCTCCCTGCCAAAATAGAATGGGAGCCCAATATAAAGATATAGATGAATGTGTTACATTTATTTTGTTTGTTACAGAGTCCTTCTTAATATTATTGCCCAAATTACTCTACCTTATACTAAGATGTAAACATTTCAGACTTTCTTTTAATTTACAAATTTGGAATACTGTCATTTTTTTTTTGTTGTTAGTTTTACCTCTTGGCAGAATAATGAGTCAGTAAATGAATTGTATCAGTGAATTTTACTTGTGATAATGCTTTTATATTAAGCTTGAAAAAAATGAAAGTTAAGCCTCAGACTCCTTTAATAGTTGTATTATCTGGGGTACCACTTTATGGTTTCTCAGATAGAGAGATGCATAGTTACATTTGAGAAAAGAATCCTTTTTCAAAATACGTAATGTCTGAGAATGGTTTTGAGATTAGTTTGGGTGTTCTGGAATTTCACAGAAGAGGTTGGGAAAAGCAAGGGACAAGACTTTAGAATTTCTAATCTTGAAGAATGTTTTCTTTTAGGAAGAATAGAAAAAACCATTGTATTGCAACTTCTGAGCCACTTATGCTCAAAACATTGGTACATACTTCTAAAGATATCAGTAGACTAAAGAATAATGTCAGGAGCAACCTGGAAACCAGATGAAAATCTATTCAGAAAGGATAACCTGACTAACATTGTTCTGAACCCAAAGAGAAAAAAAATCAAATCAAAGGATAAAATAATAGAACAAAACTTTTGGAAAAATGAGCAGGTATGAAGTGACTGAAAAGAAATCAAACTTGAAGATTAAGCTGATAGATTCCATTCTTTTTATGATGCACATTGAAGCAAATTGTTAAGGCAAATAACTGTCGTTTGCATATTAATGGCATGATTTTGAGTACAATTTTGTGTTATGGAATTATCAAAATTGATCTTAAAATCATAAGCTTTTAGTTAGTATTTATTCCAAAATCATGAACACTCTAAGTGGCTTTTATATTTTGATGAGAAATGCCTCTACTTTCTGAGTTAAAACATTGTGCTAACCCAAATTATGAGTGTATTATCTAAAGTAGGTTATTGTGATGAAACGGAGAGTCAAAATATATAATAATTTTCATAAAATGAAACGCTTTTTCCTAGCTCATATGCCAATTCAAGTTCTTGATAACATACCAGTTCAGGTCAGGTTCCTATGGGTCAGATTTTGATGTTGTGGGAAGAGCATCTATTGTCACCCTGTGGAGACCAGAGAGGATAGGAATTGTGTAAGGAATCCATCAGAATAATTGCCACTCAGAAGACGTAAAACGCAATTAATCCTTTCTGTAAAAAGAAATGGAGGACAATCACATTTGACTCCGTGCTGATTGAAGTCCTGTCCTAAAGCAGATGCTTGAGTTATCTTGAAAACAGGATATAAAAAGGCATATTAAGCACAATGTTTCCTTGAGAGAAGAGAGTTGTTAAACTTCTAACAATTCAGTCCTATAACGAATGTATAATTTATATATATTTTTATTTTAAAATTTATGTTCTTTAAATAGAATATTTGGACACCTTTTTGCGTTGTGAAATTTTAACAAGATGTTTTCAGAAGAGGAGACATTTCTCTACAGTAATCCTGGCTTCCACTAAAATGAAGCTTACAAAGGTCAGAAGCGGATGCAGCCTTCCTGCCCCTCCTCTTGCTGTCACACCTATGGAACAGCAGGGTCTTCCAAACGAAAGGGCAGGACTGATGTTCCCTATAATGAATAGTGCAATTTTGTTACTTGACCTTCAAGACAGCCTGAAAATTTCAAAAAGTCAGAAATCAGTGTGGAAAAGCAAATTGATGAGCAGGAACTCTGTAATCTTTGCTGATAACTCTTTAAAAGCTGGCCGAAGCTATTTCTTTGCTCCCTGGATAACGGTAAACTTTCCAAAGAACTTTCAAAAAAAAAAATCTGATGGAGCATGAGGAAAAGTGAATGTCTTGAGTGGCCTTTTCAAGAACGTGAGTCATGTTAAGATTCTTGAGGCAGTCTTGCTTCAGAAATGGCTGTTCAAAATGCTGAATATACCCCAAACTAGAGATGAGAGTCATATAAGACCGTATGTAAACAAGAGCTTTGTGGACCTGGAGGAACTTTCAAGAGAAGTTCAGAAAGAAAAAGATCAAAAAGGGCAAGAGGATAGCAGAAAACCATGTAAGACACGACCCAAGGTACTCTTAGCGCAGTTTGGCCCGGGGTAGGTAAATCTGCGAAAAACATCAACTTGGAACAAAAGCAAATAAAAAGGCTGAAATCACCCTTTTCTGAAAAGATAGGGATGAGAATAAACAGATCCCTGATGTGCTAGTTATATTTTTGCTTGTTTTGATAATTTTTTCTGACTTAAATACTTTAAGTCATATAGATACATAGATAGATAGACAGACAGATAGATAGATAGACAGATAGATGAAAATGGGGATATTTCCACCAAGGTAAAAGGCAAACATTATGCATTATATAGACTAAAAAAATTTAGTCTAAAGTCATTATATTTATATAATATATAGAAATGAAAATGCCAAAACAAATGTTATATAGAGTAAACAACATAATTTACTTTATCAGATGAAAAGAATTTTATTAATATAATCACTTTTTTTTCTTTTGAGGAAAATTAGCCCTGAGCTAACATCTACTGCCAATACTCCTCTTTTTGCTGAGGAAGACTGATCCTGGGCTAACATCCATGCCCATCTTCCTCTACTTTATATGTGGGACACCCACCACAGCATGGCTTGCTAAGCAGTGTGTAGGTCTGCACCCGGGATCCAAACTGGTGAAACCCGGACTGCCAAAGTGGAACATGTGAACTTAACTGCTGCGCCACCAGTCCGACCTCCTTAATATAATCAATTTTGTTTCAGTAAATATTTCTGTAATTCAGTTTAGCTCATCGATGACTGGGAAAAAGGAGAATGACATTATCAAAAGGTGGAAGTCCTATTGGTCCACGTGATGTTTTTCCAGCACACTTATGTTTTCTGATCCCCAGTAAAGCCACCAAAGATGGGGAACACTAAACCAGCCGGCCTCAGCAAACCCTGGCAAAACTCAGTACTATACACAGTGCCAGGTAAGTCCCATGGTCTTCCTTTTGTCTTAGCTTGGCCACATGTTCCGTCCAGGGAGTGTTTGATCTCTCTGATATGTGCAGCTTTTCTGCTTGTGTTCATAACTCAGTAGCCCCATCTCTCCTTTATAGGCCATTTAAACAAGTTACTTTCACATTTTTAAGTGGTAAAGCCCCATGTTAATTTTCATATTTTGCTATATGTCAGATATTCAACATGTTATTTTAGCTGCACTAGTGACTTTATTAGAGTTAATGTTCTTGTTGCAAAGTTTCTTACGAATTTAGTCGGTCTGCCTCAAACCTGTTTCTCCATGGGTTTTGGATATTTTTCATTGGCAGATTTATATCATGCTACTTTATTCAAAAATATATATATTGCATCATTGCAGGTTGTCTATAGGTAATAAAGCAATTAGTTAGGACTCAAAAAGGGTACTGTAATTGACTCCTAATTCAATAGCTGATTATGACTGATATTATATTTAGTAAAATCAGAAAAAGAACATTAAGCATCATTGATCATAAGTTGTCATATTTTATATTTAAAAATTTCTATCACAAAGTCATTATAAGAAAACATACAAATATGAAACTAAAGTCTATTTCTTTTTTGTTGTCTTCTTGTGATTGTGTTCAATATAAACACTTGATTCTTGACAGTCAAGACCCAGGTTGGAAGTGGAACAGGAATTTTCTACTGAAACCACATAGAAGCTTTCCCAAGTTAAAAACTGAAGTTTTAAACAATAGTTATATACTGGATTGTGCCTCATAACACACACAAGAATAATTTTATGCAGCAATCAATGCTACAAAATGTTGCCTGCATGCTATCATTGTGTTTACAAGTATTAACATAGGCTTTGATTTAAACTCTGAGAAGCCAACATTAAAAGAGGTGAGAAGAGGAAAAGTGCAATTATTAACGACAGCAAAATAAATATCTGTACGAAAGTCTCTGGATATGCTCATCTGGGATAAATAGAAAACTATTTTGAGTGAGGCAAAAACCAACAGGGAACTGAAGGCAGTTTGAAAATTCTTCTCCATCGATCACAACCTAATGACAACATTTAAATGACAGAACTGGGCAAACTCAGTTGCTATAACAAGCTTTGGAGTCAGTGGCAGAGCGGAGAATGCAACCTTCAGTCATTTTTTGAAACAGTGTTCTGACAGAAAAGATCTGAAGTCAATTTGCTTCTTACCTTGAAAAGACTTTTAAAAGCTGAAAAAGAAGGATACCAGTTTTATAGGGCTTCTGCATCTACAGAAGACTGTGGCATCTTTTGTCAACACAGAGGTTTACCCTCTTAATCAAAAAACCGGGTCAGTTGTTTTGCACCTAAACCGTCAACAGTTTAAAGCTTGTTCTTTGTGTTCTTGGATTATTTCTTTCTTCTACTTCATGTGTTTAATGTTAAAATTTAGATTTGGAGAAGGGGAGATTAGAGATCTGCTCTAGTGACACACTGGGTACTAGGAATATAGAGCTCGTCATTATAAAGTCATGATTATCACCATTTTGCTTTTATTCTCTCTGGTAAATCATATGTAAAATTTAATCTAATCCCATGAAATTTAGGAGATTTACCATGGAAGCCAGAATGATTCAGAGCCCATATTAATAATATACTTTTTCTTCATCGGACTACTATTTAATTTATAACTCATATATATATAAATTAAAAACTTTACTATTGTCTTTAACTAGTTTTGCCATTAACTAATTGTGTAAATATCTATTTTTATGTGTAAAATGAATATCTTTTTAAATATTCAACATTTAAATGATGTATTTCTATTATTTCATGAATGAGAAATTTAACTCCTAGAGTTATGTAGATTGTTCCCTCTTTTTCCATTGTAACAGTTACATAGTAGTTAAAATAAGTCCCATTAAAGATCTCATAAATCTACACTTTCATTTAGGGCAGTGGTTTTTTCTTTATTTCTATCCCAGGAAACCTTAGGTTGATATCTTTGGCTATAGTTGAAACTAGGGAAATATATACCCCAGGAAACATTTTGAAACTCCAATAGACTGGTATTCTAAACATTCCTTGGGGGAAGAAGTGGGAACCAAGAAGGGGGTCCTCTCCACTTTCTTCAGAAAAATTAGCATTATAACAGATTCAAAGCAGCAAAGGTGGTGACGATTCCTCCTGCATTCAAGACAGTTTTCACTTTGCAACAATTAGCATTACCTGCAAACTATACACAGGATACATTAGTAAATTAATTGAATTTAATTAATTAGTTATGTGAGATATGGATCTAGCATTGCATTTAGTACATTACAGGTATCCCAACTGTTTCTCTTACTTAAAAGAAGAACATAGTATTTTTTGTGTACATGCTAGATGGCAAAACACTTTGGGGGCCATCATTTGACACCTAGACAAACATTTATTAAACATCTATGGTTCACTCTCAAAACACAATCTTTTATTTTCAGGAACTATTACAACCTTGTTACAGATGAGAAACTGAGGCTAAATGACATTGTGACTGGCTCAAGTTCACAGTGTTTGTAAATTGTAAAGCTGATATTTAAATGGTAGAGCTGGCAAATGGTTGACCAGCAGAGGCTGATAATAGTGCAAGGCTTAGTGCCAGAGAATAAACAATGAAGTACGTATGCCAGATGTTAAGTTGTAAGTTTTACCCTTAGCTTGAGTTTCCTTTAGGAACTGGTCAAGTAGTTAATAGTGATCAGCAAGCAATTGGTGATTGGGGAAAGTTTCTTTCTGAAAGTTTATAAATACCACTGAAGCCTCTGAAGATCAGACGGCATCATGAATGATATTTGGGTTAAGCTGTGATTGAGGATTTCAGTAACCTGATGTCTTCACTAACTCCTAGTATTGTTCACTTATTTTAAGTGGCGGTAACATAATTTTTGTCTTTTATTTTAAATTCTCTATTTGTGAGGCCATAGTAACGGTGATATGACCTGAGCTGGGACATTTGATGTTATTAGTATGTATTTCAACTTAGACTTTAAACTTTAAATAAGGACATTTCTCATACCGCATTGGTAAAAGCACATTTATTTGAATTTGTGAATGAGTCCTAGCAGATTTAAAGATTATGGCAAAATCTGACAATTTTCATGTGTATTTCCAAAGAGGAGAACAATATCTAATATTATTCCAAAAATTATAATAATTAGTGGGAAGGCAAGTTCCATAGAGCATATTTAAACATAAGGATGTATATAAAGAATAAATTATAAAAATTGTGTAGAATTTATTTTATATAACAGATGAGTGTATGTATGCATATTAAAGTGTTCAGGGAATTTCCTTATTGTATCTAGTTTGTACAAATGATGAAACAAAATTTCAAAGTGTTCTTTACATTAAAATATATACACACACCACAAAATTCAACAGATTAGGAAAATTTATGTTCTATCATATCAATATAAATATTTTTGTCATTAATTTTTGAATATTAAGTCTTCAGTGCAGTGATATGACTTGTTAGTGAATTAAAGTAGTATTTCTAAACATTGATTTCACTGGTGGGAAATACGAAAGGAAGATGTCGTTTTAATATGCACATTTCCTAGAAATCTTGATTTTTACCTCTAGACTGACGAGCAATAGAAAACTACATAGCTGATCAGAAACCATACTGAGCGGATATTGATAAAACATTGCTCAACTAATTCAAATAATTGAAATAAAATTAAACAATACCTTAAGTTTCTAACTGAGTGGTACTTATGAACCAAATTCTGCAAAATACATTTCCATACTCAGAATCTTACCTAAATGTTATTTACACAAAACAGTCATTCATTTTGGAATTAATTGACCTTCAATGATTTTATGAAGAGTAATTTTAGAAGGAATTGGAGTGGTTTTTATGCATTGCTGTTAGTTATGAGACTGCCTCTGTAACCTGATGATTTTGAAAGTTCTGAATTGAATCTGTCACTATAGAAGCATTTGTTTTTCATTTACTAAGAACTTTGATTTTTTTAGCCAGTAAATATATTTTTGATTGACAAAATTCATTATCGAATAGAAAATTGAACAGAATTTGGCTTAATTCATCACAGTTGCCATCTGAAGACAAAAGAACTTCTAAATTGAGTTCTTTCTTACCCAAATAGCTTTATTTGTTGTCTGCAATTATGTACATACTGTTCTTTCTGCATAAAAATGTTCCTTTGCCCTAACTGAAAAGAATAATTCTACTCACATTCAATATTTAGATCAAATGCTCCTTTTTCAATTAACACTTTTCCACCACCTTCAAAAGACATATGTGCTCATTACTTGTAATTTTATGAACTTCCTTAAACTAGTAAGTTGCTTTAATTATTTTCTTATATATTCTTATCTCAACAAGGTTATGAGTCCTGAGAGGTAGACATTTTATTCTTTTCATGTTTACCACATAGAAACAGTGACTGGTACGTAACAGACATTTAGTAATAGTTGCTTGTAGGAGACAGTGTCAAGATGGTGGTGTAGGCAGACTCTGAACTCACTTCTTGCCACAGACACAAGTGAGTAAACCTTTGCTTTCTAGTTTCACGTGGGAGGGCTCCTTTCAACATTTCTTGTAAGGCAGGCTTAGTGGCAATGAACTCCCTCCACTATGTTTTAAAAGTGGCAAGTCTTCTTACCTGCTTAATAATAAATAAGTTTATGAATTTATAAAGTGGTATTTTAGAGTCAGAAGGGAGTCTAGTAAAATCCTTCTTGGGGGCCGGCCTGGTGGCATAGCGGTTAAGTTCACACATTCTGCTTCTCAGCAACCCGGGGTTTCCCAGTTCGGATCCCGGGTGCGGACATGGCACCACTTGGCAAAACCCATGCTGTGCTAGGCGTCCCGCATATAAAGTAGAGGAAGATGGGCATGGATGTTAGCTCAGGGCCAGTCTTCCTCAGCAAAAAGAGGAGGATTGCTAGCAGTTAGCTCAGGCCTAATCTTCCTAAAAAAAAGAAAAAAACTATCTTGGTAGTAGGCCAATGTGACCATAAATCATGCAAGGTAAAAAAAAGAAAGGATCGAGGTCTCTAAATTTTCTAGTCAACTTCTCTTTCCTGTTGTGTCATTGTATACAAATGTAGATTATTTTATAGTTGAATTAGTTGAATTACTGGTAGCTATGTTTCCTTGCTTTATGGTTACAAATTATTCTTCAAGGAGATATCTGACGTGCATAGGATTTATTTAATCAGATAGAATATCTTGCTTTCCATAGAGGTTACCATTGCCGAGGGGGAGGGCGGGGTTTGGTTAAGGTATTGATTACAATACAGCTTGAGACTGTAGATATTTTAAGTTGAACAAATTGTACAAATTGAATTTGAACAGGAAGTTCGTCTGTATGTAGCCTTAGCTGGGGAAGCAGTTCTTGATTGTTGGAAAGAAGACAAAAGGTGGGTTAAAGATTGGAGATGGAAATGTTAACTGGAGTTGGAAACTGTCAGTGCAGCCAAATCTAACCATTGTAACTTCACCACAATTATTAATAAGCCCCTTGACTTTATACTTTGCAGTGGAGAAAACAAGAAAAAGAGACTGTAAGAAGAAAGGCACAAAGGATGTTACAGATTTATTTGCACTGAAAGGAAAGATGAAAAAAAAGATTCAAGTGAAAGTAATGCAATGATAGTGTTTGTTATTTTGCGCTTCTCATCATAATAATCTATACAGACACATTGACACAACCAACTTTATTATTATTTTTATTGTGGTAACATTGGTTTATACCATTATACAAATTTCTGGTGTACATCATTATATTTTGACTTCTGTGTAGATTACATCAAATTCACTACCCAAAGATTAATTACAATCCATCACCACACATATGCCTAATTGCCCCTTTCGCCCTCTTCCCCTCCCCCTTTCCCCTCTGGTAACCACCAATCCAATTTCTGTCTCTGTGTGTTTGTTTGTCATTGTTTTTGTCTTCTATTTATAAGTGAGATCATATGGGATTTGACTTTCTCCCTCTGAATCATTTTACTTACCATAATGCCCTCAAGATCCATCCATGTTGTCACAACTTGCCATATTTCATCATTTTTTATGGCTGAGTAGTACTCCATTGTGTATATATACCACATCTTCTTTATCCGTTTGTCCTTTTATGGGCACTTGGGTTGCTTTCAAGTCTTGGGTATTGTGAATAATACTGTGATGAACATAGGGGTGCATGTGTCTTTACGCATTCATGTTTTCATGTTCTTTGGATAAACATCCAGCAGTGGAATAGCTGGATCGTATGGTAGTTCTATTCGTAATTTTTTGAGGAATCTCCATACTGTTTTCCATAGTGGCTGCACCAGTTTGCACTCCCACCAGCAGTATATGAGATTTCCCTTCTTTCCACATCCTCTCCAACACCTGTTGTTTCCTGTCTTGTTAATTATAGCCATTCTGATGGGAGTGAAGTGATATCTCATTTTAGTTTTGATCTGTGTTTCTCTGATAATGAGTGATATTGAACATTCTTGCATGTGCCTGTTGGCCACCTGTATATCTTCTCTGGAGAAATGTCTGTTCAGATCTTTGCCCATTTTTTAATTGGGTTGTTAGTTTTTTTGTTGTTAAGATGTATGAGTTCTTTGTATATTTTGCGTATTAACCTCTTATCTGATATATAGGTTGCAAATATTTTCTCCCAATTGTTAGGTTGTCTTTTGGTTTTGTTGATGGTTTCCTTTGCTGGGCAGAAGCCTGCTAAGACTGACGTCAAAGAGTGTACCGCCTATGTTTTCTTCTAGAAATTTCATGGTTTCAGGTCTTATATTCAAGTCTTTAATACATTTTCAGTTAATCTTTGTGTATTATGTAAGGTCTGCTTTCATTCTGTTGCTAATATTTTTCTCAATGTGATATATTTGTTTGGACTTGGAGTGTTGTACTTCAAGATACTTCGTGGTTAAGACAGACAATTCAAATTCTTCCCTTTTTCTTCAATGAAATTTTGGAGTTTTATCTTACCCTCCAGCTGATTTATTTGCCTTTTGTTTTTTTGATTTTTTTTCATTTCCACTGTCCAAGAAAAATTTGTATACAATAAAAACAGAATTATTCTTTCCACATGTATGTGTACGTGTTTCAATTTCAATTTGATTTTAACAATGAATATCACCAAAACTGACAGGAAAAAAGTGAGTCAAACACCAAGCGTTTTCCAACTCTTATATATTTTGGGCAGAATACTTGAGAGGATTCTGATTTAGCATTGCATATGTGGCTATGGACCTGCCAATCACAAAACAGTGATAGCACAGAAATAAGTGAAGTGGAAATGTACTGTTGCAGGCATTCTGGTATTGAGCCAAATAAACTGAATCACATTTCAGTAGACAGGTCAATATATCACAACAGATGGATGCACAAAAGTGATCAAGGGGACGATTTAAGAACAAAAGACTCAATATAATTGGAATTATTTTGGTGTAAGTTCCAGAGAATGAGCAAAAATGCACATATATAAAAGCTGGTTCTTGAATAAACACTGTTAAAACCGCTGAGAGTTTTCATGCTTCAATTGTAGAATATATATATATATATATATACCAATATAAAGAATATTTCACTATTCAAAACTAGCAAGGTTTCTGAGACATAATATAGTATAATGGGTTTTTATCACAGTTAGCCAAGGACAAACAACACAGTTCAATTGCTGTTAATACAAAACTGGCAGATATGAATTACGAAAAGTTACACAATTGTGTGTCATAAGTAATTCTTGAGATTGCTAATATTTTCTAGTATGCAAATATAGACTAGTTGGAACACAAGTATATTTTTATAAAAAGGACTTTAGATAGCTCAGTCATACTAGAAATTAGTACATTGATCAAGTTCAGAGGCTGTTCATTAATCCTGCGCAGGTTATAGTCATATACATTCATTTGTTCAGTAGCTTTACAAAGAAAGTGATTCTGCTTCATCTACATATATCTATATTATTTTCACTATAAAGGCATGAGAAACAAAATTTATACTTGAGCAGATGCTGGAAATAAACTTTCCATTACTTTAGTATTCTGTAACTTTAAGATAAAGACTTTGGAAGTCCTCTTTGCTAAAGTAATATATCTTCCATCTCTTTTCAATTTTAATAAAAGTTTACTTAGTTTCACTTCAAAGATGGCAAGGTTCCACTTCCAAGTTGGTAGCCTGACAAGCTCCACAGGTCCACTCTCCAGAAAAACAAAAATAAGCTGATGAAGAGTATTAAAAATAACCATTTCAAGTCCCTGCAAATTTTCCTAAGGGCATAAAGCAAATGAAGAAATATTTATTCAGGAAAATCTGCGAAAGCTCTGTGATGACAGCCAGATTCTGTGTCATTTGAGCAATAACCTTCTCCCTCCATCCCCACCTCCCCCAGCTTAGCAGGACACAGAAGCTTTATTCCTGATGGGTGTGACAAAAAGCTGGGGATCCCTCTCCCCTCAGTTCTCAATTGAGATTTGCTGTATCTTCCTGGGAGGGGCAGAGCATGTGCATTTCTTATCCTCTCCAGCTCGAAGTAGAAGACGCTAAATGTCTGGTGAGTGTGGCCAACACTCTGGGTCTCCTTTCCTGCACCCAGCCTCTACACACTGGATGGAGGTCCTTTCTCAGGTACAGAGGTTGAAAGTACTAGGTCCCTCAATCGTTCTTGCCTTGGCTCCCTCAGAGATGTAATCAGAACACCAGAGGTAGCACCCCACCCATGACCTAAAGTAATGACTTAGAGATTTTGCCTAGGGGGAGAAGAAGTCCATAAGAAAAGAGAGTTCTGGAGCTCTCCCAGGACACTGACTTTATTTGAAGCAGAATGAGGGGTAGTTAGAGTCTATGAGTGTTCTTGAAAACAATTGCTCTTCTTAATTAAGAGCAACATAGGCCAGCTCCTTTACCAGAGAGAATCAGGAATAGAGACAGCTAAGGAGAGTTCTCCGGGGTTCAGAACAAATCTGCAAGAAATGACCTCAAAAACTCTCCCTACCCAAATGTAATTGGATCAGATTGTAGAGGATTTAGTGCAGACATTACACACAATAAAACAATCAACTCATAATTAGTGAAGCCTAATACCAAATGAGGAAGGCAGCTCAACAGAGAGAAGAGAGGGGAATTAGTACCCATGGTTGCTATAATATATTAAATGCCCAGTTCTTAAAAAATTATGAGACATGCAAAGAAACAGGAAAGTTTGACCCATACACAGGAAAAACAGCAAGCAACAGATACTGCCTGCTTGAGAGGGATCTGATATCAGATTTAACAGACTTCAAAGTACTTATTATAAAATTGTTCAAAGACTAGAGAAAACCATGCTTACAGAAGTAAAGGAAGCCATGAAGATAATGAAATAGGGAATATCAATTCTCATGAAATAGACGATACACAGAGATAGACATTATAATAAAGAGGAAATGGAAATTCTAGAGTTGAAATGTACAGTCACTGAAATGACCGATTCACTAGAAAAGGGTTCAGTGGTACATGGGAACTGGCAGAAGAAGACTTGAAGATAGATTGATAGGAACAATGCTATCTGAAAATAAAAAGTAAAATGAAGAAAAATGAAGAGCCTCAGAAAAATCTAGGATACCTTAAAGTGCACCAAAATACACATAATGGGAGTACCAAAAAGAGGAAAAAAAGAAAGGAACAGGAGAAAAATATTTGAAAAAATGGCTGAAAAGTATCTCAAGTTTTAAATTCAAAAAATATTTATCTCTATGTCCAAGAAGCTCAAAAAGCTCAAAGTAGCATAAATGCAAAGAGATTCATGCCCAGACACAGCATAGTAAAAATACCGAGAGACAAAGACGAAGAGTTTATTTGAAGGCCAGAATAGTTCCCCAGATTGTTTAATACAACTCTGTGCTACTGATCATCTTGGGATCCTCACCCATCCAAATTCTCATTCTCAGACTGCCAAACATTGCTTAGAGTAAAATAATTGCAAAATCCTATTTCCTGAATCTATCACAGATTAACCAAATCTAACCCTTTATTCTTTAGCATTTTAAAATTATTTCTATATTTACTTTTACTTATATCCCAGGGAAAAGCATTTGAAATCTTTTTCACGCTCCTTGACTTTCCATTCCAATTTTGCCTTTTGTTCTTCATATTTTTATTGTACTCAAAAAGTCGCTATCATATAGCACAAATTCTTCCATTTATCTTATTTCCAACTAAAAATGTCTTCCGTGCATCTTTACTCATTCAATCTTTTATTCTTATGTCAGAGTAAAGTTTTTCTTTTCTCCTTGCCAACGTTATTCTCTCACTTTGTACGTTTAACGCTGTTTTTTTCAACTTCTTATATGTTACCTCACCAGTTTTCTAATCCATTTCATTTTCAGTTCTCCTGATTTGCCTGACTATTTATTGCTTCTCTTCTGCCTGCAGAACTGATCAGGCCAGGGCTATATAAACAAACAAATAAAAAACTTATGAATCTTTTTTTTCTAAACTGAGTTTCTCTTGAACAGCTGCAAAGCTTAGAATAATCGCCTTCTTGGTTGATTCATGGTTCTTCCTCACCATACATTCAGGTTTATTGAATTTCTGATTTTATTTATATTATTTTTTCCTTCTAATTTCTTTGGAGTTTTCTTTTATTTGTTTAATTTCTTTCACAGACCATTTTTCCTTTCCTGTTCTTTTATTATTGAATTCTAACATGATTATACTGCCGTCAATTCTTTAAAATTTCTTGATATGCTTTAGCATCTTTGTGTAGTATAATTCTCAAAACAGTTTCCAAATGCAATGGAGACAATTGCAGTCATTGATCATTGCGATTATTGTGTTGGTGTGACTTGATTTGGGGGGTTTAATGTTTTGTATATTAAAATCTATTTAATTCTTCTTTACTTTACTAATTATTCTCATAATTTACTCAGCCATTGCTTTGCGTAGTTTCAAAACGTGTTATTGGATATATACATATTTGGAATATTAATGGTGAACTGAACAACTTACCATTATATAATGATACCTTCTTACCAAGTAATATGTTTTATTTTATTATTTACTATTAGTGTAGTCTCTACTTTATTTTGATTATAGTTTTTTGTTACGTATTTTTCCATTTTTCCCTTTCAACTTATTTGTTTTATTTTATATATACTTTATGTATGCCTATTTAAAATATACCCACAGTAGCATTGATTTAAAGAAACTACAGAAACGCATTTCATTTTCTTATAAATGTCTGGGAGTAGGCAAGAGTTTTTAAAGCCTCTACTTATACTACGCTTGTTAATGTCAAAAGTCAAGTAAATGTGGAAGGAGCCTACCAAAGGTCATGAATACTGGGAAGAGCGGTTCAGGAGGAGGAGGGCATTTTAACTGTCTACCACAGTCTTCCACCAGGACCCTAATAATTCATTTTCTTTCTACATGCAAACCCACCCACAATATTAAATCTGTCAAATTTTCATCCTGAAGTCTAGGATTTCACCACCATCTAAATTATGACCAGATGCAGTTAAGACACCTTGGATACAGTTCTACCAATACAGCAATTCGAGGGCAAGCTTAGCAAGGCTTAGGATTCCAAAGGGATGAATCTCAATATTCAAGTACTTTCTAAACTTCTTCGTACATCATACTCGCTAATCTCCCATTGGCCAAAACCAGTCACATGGAAAATCCTAGATTCCATGAGGGAGAGACTATACAAGCAGATAAATGTCAGGAACTGAAATTTATTGGCACCTACTGAAATGGAAGACAAAGGAGTTTCCCTGGGTTAGGATGAAACTGTGCCTGTACCACAAGGTTAACGTGGGGAACAAAGTAACCAAAGATTCTGAACTTGCTTTTCAGAATGGCAGAAGGACCACTGATAAGAGAGTAGCTTGCTGACAAGAGAGTAGCTTGCCCTCAATCTGATTAGGCATCTCACAGAAGCATTGAGCAGTCACCCTTGCGCAGAAGACTCTGAACTTCAGCTCCCAAGGCCACATGCTCCCCCTTCCAGTCTTACTCTCACAATGTGCTTTGGAAAAACACTTAGAACTGCACATAGACAAGCTAATCTGTGACTGGTAGAAAGAGTAACTTGTCAGCAGACAGTTTATGTCCTCTGGTCACACTGTTCCTTCTGTCCCAGATAAGGAAGTAACTGAGGTTTCTTTAGATTTCTCAGGAATGTTATAGTCAGCAGATCTGCTACGAAGAGGTGCCCAATGTTCTGCAGTCATCCATCACTTGACACTCCTGAGCCCCCATCCCAACCCCGTTTGCCTTATATAAGTCACTTCCAAATCAGTTGCCTTTGAGATGGGTTTTTAGGATGATAGTTCACCATCTTCCAATTTTCTAGCATATTGCTTATTAAAGTTCTTTCTCTACCACTGCCATCTTGGCCTTTTGCCTTGCGGCAAGCAGATCAAGCCCTTACTTGGTGTCATCACTGTTGAAATAGTCTACCACACGTTCTTTCTCTAAGTCTTTCATTCGCTCTTCTCTTCTTCCTTCCTCTTGATTGTAAGATTATCAAAAGTTTTCTGCTGCTAAATACTTATTCCTTCAGCTATTTCTTTGAGACCTTGCATAATCAATCAGCTCCCAAACTGAGACTTTCATCTACATAGTCCATGAACTCTTCACATAAATCATTAATGCTTCTGAAGCACTGACTTTTCTAGCCTTTGGTTTGCATACTTGTTCGACCCTTGAAAGCTTATTCTTTCATAGCAGACATATAGGCCTCTCAAGTGTCTTACTGAAGCATCAAAGAGTCAATCCATGCTGTATAAACAAACAAGCCAAGAATGGAGTTTGATTCCCATAATCACAGGATGTCTAGAAAACTTTTAAGCTTTTATTATATTCTTAGTTTCTTCCCTTAAATAGATATGGTTCAGTCCCATTCTGTAGAGAGGCTTGTTTTACAATAATTGATTCTCAAACAGTTGCTTAACTTCGTTTCAATTATCTTAGATATTTGCCTTGGTGTCATTCTTATGAGCACGGTCTTATAAATTATATGTAGGAGGTAGGTCAAATCATTTGTATTTTAACTAATTTTCAACAAAATAAATCCCGAGACATTATCCTAAAATGTTGTTGTTTCGTGGCCAGATCACTATAACGGAATACCGTAATAGAATAATAGGATATTTTATTCTTCTGCATTGTTTTTATCCTTATATGTGTGGTATGCACAATGATACTTTCCTCCCAATATCAATGTGTGATTTGGAGCAATATCATTTGTGAAAAGGTTAATTAGGGAATTATCCTGGCATATGCACTCCTAGGGAGCAAGGGATTTTTGTCTATTTTATCCTTTGCTGTTATTTTCACTGCCTAAAGTTGTGCCTGGATTATAAACAGAAGCTCAAGATGTATTTAAAGGATGTATGGAAAAAGTGAAGGTGGAAGGTAATGTATTCATATCTTATAAAATCATATTAGGAAAAAATGTAAGGATATCAGAAAATTTAATGTGTGAAAACCCATTCCAATAACTAGAGAAAAAAATCACATACAGGTTCCCAAACAAGATGCCCAAAATACATTTGTATAATAAATTTTGGTAAATATTTATTGTAAATTTCAGGTTCTTCTACTCTCTAATTTCGGTTGGTCAAGTAACTCAATTTCTCTTCCTTTTCCTCTTTCTTTTATATACACACTCACATACGGCTTTCCGTAATGTCAGCTACTTCAATCATAAAGAAAAGCAAACCTTTTTGCACACGTTCTTAATTTTATTTTTAAATTTATTATATATTTTATATTTAAAGCATTGATTACTGTGGGAAAATGGCATATAGCCAGAAGAACGAATAATCTTTCTATTTTTAATAACTATCATTTCTGAAATTACACAAAATATTTTAAGCATACAGGTTTAATTTCATTTAATATATTTCACTAAAGCAGAATTAATTTTCATTTCAACCAAGAATTTTCCTATAGCTAAAATGTAAAAATGCCTGGAATAATCAATGCAATCATCCTATTAATATGACATCTCTACTAATGTACAATATAACTTATATTCCATTTAGAGCTGTATTTACAGTGTAATTTTGGGTGAGGTAAATTGCTATTTTGCATATTTTAAAATGCAAATCTCTTTTTAAAAAGATGAAGAAACACCTATTTTATCGTACAGGAGCTCTGAGTTTCTGCTTTCTCTTTAGTTTGGGCCTAGTTGTAATTTCTTACTATGATGTCAACTCTTTATTTGACATATATCCAATATGTCCCACATAGACTATTAATGGTTCTGAAGCACTGAATTCGTAGTCTTTGGTTTACATACTTAGTCAAGTCTTGAAATAAGTCCTCCATGATTTTATGTATATAGATAGATAGATAGGTAGATAGATAGATAGATATGTATGTATGCATGAATCTGTGTATTTATATATATTCCACCATTATTCCATTATTGGTATATTGGTAACAGGATATCTCCTCTAACTCCATCTGCATGGTCCCGTATAAACTCTTCTCAGAAGCACAAAAGTTTGACTTGTTTTCATTTCCAGTGTGACATTCAGTTTCAACTTCCATTAAATGGTCAAGCTTGAGACTAATAAAAAATTACAAATAATAATACAACATGTCAAAGATATTAGCATTCCTATTTAATGTATCCTTTTTATTTATCATATATTTAATCTATCATATTTAACACATTTAAAATGTATCATATTTAATCCATCAGATGCCTGACATGGTTTTGTACGTAGATTAAAGCTTCATTTTTTGCTCACATTTCCTTTATTCAAAATTCCCCTCCCACAACCTACTCTGTACTTCAGTCACATAGAACTGCTCACTCTTCTTAAAACAACTCACCATACAAGTCCATTTGCTCCTCCATTTTTCCTTTTTTTTTTTTCTGTAATCCATCTGCTCATCTCTAAGTAATGAAACTGACCTTACTTTTCAAGGTTAAACTAAAATGACAATTCCCCTAAGAAACTCCAGAAAAGTTAATTTCTCCTCTTCTGTGACACTAGAGAACTTTGTGTACCAGGTTCTACTAGTAATTATATTTTAAGTATTGTTATGCATTTTCTCCTAAGTGTGCTTCAGAAACTTCAAGGGTAGTGACCATTTCTTATCAGTATTTGAATCCGTATGACTTAGTATAGTGCCTGTTTCATAGACATTACAGCAATACTTTGCCTAACAAATCAAGCTCAATATTATGGCATGTACCAATTTAAAAATATTATGAATTTGGGGAACTATATTACATACACCAAATAACTTACCCTTGTAACTTATTTTACTCACAATGCTTTCTTTATTGGGTCTAGTACTTCTTTGAATAATTTCTTTGGAATCACTTGAGTTGTGACTCTACAAAATACTATACAGTTCCATTTATTGGAAATAAAGAACGTACACATTGTTGAAAGTGCCAAGTACAGCATTCGAAAAGAGAGTCTACAGGAATAAGGTAAATGATATTGTTAGAACACATTGACTTTGTCAAAGTTAACGATCCTGTATATAAAACCCCTTGGAAGATAATGACCAAATTTTACTAAATAATGACAATAGTTAAGATTCTATAGAATACGTATGGTTGAGTGTTGTGTTTCTTGGCCATGATAATTTGCAAATAATTTATTTAGAACACTATTTTCTTATTTCACTCAGTACTAAGTAAACCTGAGATTTCAAGTTGCACGTTCCAAATTAGGTGTGAACACATATTTTGATAAACAGAATCTGTGTCAGGAGAAAAAATTCACTATGGAGCTATGATACTTAAAAACAATAAATAAGCCTACACATCAATTATTAATTATATTAATTATTAACATATAAGCACTAAATAAATCGACACTTTTTAGATTCCTTTGAAACATTTATTATGTCAATGTAGAGCTGTTAAAATATTTTTCTTAGAATATGGAAAAGTAAACACTAGCCACAACCATCAAAATTTGATGAGGGCATATCATTACCCTTTACATACGAATGAAAGGCCTCTCCTGATACATTGTGTAATAAGAGTTGACATCATCTTGGAAGCAATTGATCCAGGGCCCTGAGAAACATGTAGCACTTAAAACATGCAAACAGATTTGTTTTGACCCTTCCTTTCTTGTTTAATAGTCTGTATCTAGGATACAGTCTGTTTCAGAATTTATGTTTTCCAAAAGCCAGACTTCCACTGAAAATCTAGAAGTCAGAAAGCCTAGTTAAACCTCTCTGACTACTCCACATTAAAGCACAACATAATTCGATTGTAGTAGACAGATCCTGTTTTGTTTGCTCATTTCGCCACGTTAAGGAAATTGACTTGCATTCTCATCCACAAGGTTGCAAAGAAAACAGCCACTTTGACACAACACAAACCTACATTATATCCCATGGTACATTTCATAGGTATGTAGAATATCAGAATATTGTAACCTTAGTCTATCTGTCCTCTTGAAAGAACAAAAAAGTATACTTGAGATTTTTGGTTTCACCTCCAAAATATAAAGACCTTGAAAGTCATCACTTCCATTTTTATACAAGAAAAAGCTGAACAAATGGAAAATCAGTGGATTTTTCCCGGACATATCAGGAAAAGCAAAACACAAAACAAAACAATCCTCTGAAATCTGGAGAAACACAGGACTCCACAGAGTCACAGGCAAGATGTGCTTACATGGAAAAGAAGTTTCTGGATCCACAAATTGGTAGGAACGTTTAAATGGTAATTTTGATGAATTCCTGAAGATTAAATGTGGACCAGCTTCAGACTGAGAAACTCCTGTCTGCTACACTTTCATGAGTTAAATGTCCAAAAAATGAAGAACTGAGGAAGATTCTTTCATAGCTTTGGCAATAGGAGAAGAGTAATCATTGTGAAATACTCCCAGAATGTTCTCAATAACAAAGACCTACTCTCCAGGGTAGAAAACATTGGCAGAGGCTTATCCCACCTGGGAGAAGGGTATTTCTATTGTGCCATCCCTCTAGCTTTACTCGCTTATGAAGGAAGGGATTGAGGTAAGAAAGTTTGTAAGGATCAGAGCCCAGGGACACGGACCAATCAAAACGCCAAGATTAACCATATGGTTATAGAACTCTTTCCCTAACCCATGCTTTACCACAACCACAAGAGGGCTTCAATGTAACAGACCATTACAGCTGAAAAGGTGGAAAGATACAGACTTTCTCTCAGGAGTATTACTTAGGGAGCCCAAAGGAAACATAGGGCACAAAAACAAGGACATTAGAGGATTTTATGTGTGCACAACTGCAACAAACCTTAAAAGTAGCTCACTTCTAGTCAGATTAGCATAAAACCTCACACTAAATGACTGTTGAACTCAGTACTGATTGCCCAATGCATCTTGTCCCACATTCAATAAAAAGAAAATTATAAGATATTTTAAAAAGAAAGAAATTCAGTTTGAAGAGAGAGTAACCATCAGAAACAGATTCAGATATGACACAGATGTTGGGATTATCATACTCAGAATTTAATAACTATGATTATTTTGTTAAGTAGTCTAATGCAAAAAGGACACCAAAGAACAGATGAGTAATATAAGCAGAGTAAAGTAAACTCAAAGAGAGAATCAAAAAGAAATACTAGAAATCAACACCACTACAATAGATATGAAGAATGCCCCATTACCAGTGAGCACACCTAGCACCCAAACCTTGGTTTCTAACACCCCTCTCCAATAAAGTGAACAAGGAATCCTTGAAGAAATGGCTGATCTTGGTGCTGCAGCAGGAAGATGAGATGAGGCATTTTTTAGTGCTACAAAGTAAGACAGTTCTCATAAATGAAAACTCCCAAATGATAGAAGTGTGTCAAAGGGACAGCAGAGAGAACTGAAAGAGTGCCCAAGAGCCAAATCTGGAACAATGTGAGCAACAAAGTAATATTGGAATTTTCGTGTGTGTGTGTGAGGATGATTCGCCCTGAACTAGCATCTGTTGCCAATCTCCCCTATTTTGCATGTGGGATGCCTCCATAGTGTGGCTGATGAGTGAAATAGGTCCACAAACAGGATCTGAACCCATGAACCAGGGCCACCAATGCAGAGTGTGAAGAATTTTAACCACTCGGCCTCAGGGCCGGCCCCCAGTAATATTGGATTTTAAACTAAGTTATAAAATAATCATCTCTGATTCCATACTGATGTAAATAAATGATTGAATAAGTAAAAAATTGGGAAGAAGAGGCAAAGCTCCCATTCAGAGATATTCCAAATATTTTTTGTAGATACTCTGCCTTCAATAATTTTTATAGATATTTACGTAGCTCTCCTCCCTTTAACTGTTGACTGCATGTAGTGACTTCCTTCCAAAGAGTATTGTCTGGATAGGAAGGAAAGTGATAGCAACTTCACAGGAGAGAAATATGACAAACACCACTTTAGCCAGGTGACCAAATTTCACAACAACAGTGATACATTATGTTGAAAGTATGAGCAGTTGATATGAGGTGATGGAAGTGGCATTTTATCTCTGTCGTCCTCCTCTCCGAAACCCATAACCAGAGTCTAATAATGAGAAAAACATCAGACAAATTCCAGTTGAGAACATTCTACAATATACCTGACCATACTCCTCAAATCTCTCAAGGTCATCAAAAACAGGAAAAGTCTGAGAAAGTGGCCCAGTCAAGAGGAGACTACAGAGACATCACAAAATGTCATGTGGTACCCTATTGGACTCTTGGAACATAAAAAGGACATTAGTAAAAACTAAAGAAATCTGTATAAACTATAGCCTTTATTTAATATCAAGGCATCACTATTGGTTCATTAATTGTAACAAATGTACCTTTCTAATGTAAGATACTAATCGTAGGATTATCTTGGTATATAAAACTCTCTGTACTATCATTGCAATTTTTCTGTACATCTAGAACTTTTAAAATTAAAAAGTTATTATGAAAGAATAAAACAAATCAAAAGTATATTATCAGTAATATTTACATTGATTACTTGTTGAAAAAATATTAGAGATATACTGGATTAAATAAAATGTTTTTATTATTAACAACAACAAAGAGGAAGTATCCTAAAGAACTTTGAGTGGCCTGGTTGTCCCCTGATGGAATGGCAATTGAAAAAACATATTTTACAGAGAGATAAAAGAAAATATGTTCATAGCAAAAGTAGAACAGTGTGGGGCCAGCCTGGTGGCATAACCGTGGAGTTTGCATGTTCCACTTGGATGACCTGGGGCTAGCTGGTTTGGATCCTGGGTGTGGACCTATGCACTGCTTATCAAGCCATGCTGTGGCAGCATCCCATATAAAATAGAGGAAGATGGGCACAGACGTTAGCTCAGTGACAATCTTGATCACAAAGAAAAGCAAACAAAACAAATTAAGTTACCCAATATTGTTCATAAACTACACCTAAGAAAGTGGTGAAGGACGCCATTGGAAGAGAGCTGAGGCCAGCTCATAAACCATGAATGCCTTTGAGTGAGTTTATTCATGAGCTAAGGATGGCACTTGTGTGAAATTCACAGTGATTGGGTTGACTTCAAATGTCAATCATGATAAAAAAAAATGACCAAAAAGATTAGAGAAGGCAACAATTCTTAAAGTACACAGTAGAGATTTATTTTCTAGAAAGACAGAATTAGATACCATTGGCTCTAATCTTAAAATAAGCTAAATGAATTTCAGAAAAAGAAAATATATCAATCAGAGAAAACGTGTTAACTTTTGAATTATCTTGTAAGCTAATAGCATAATTGTCATAAGTTTATTGCTTGTGATTTTTCTAGTATTATATTTAAATACTTTTCTGCCTTAAATGTTTCCCTTAGAATTGTTTGTTTTCCAAAGATTTATTTCATGTTTTGGATTCCTACGTTGCCATGGAATAACAGCCAACTTTTTTACTGTTGTTGTATTCAAATACAGTCAAATATGTTTGTTCTGTATATTTTCTTATATAATACACTTTTTTAAAAATTGGCCCTGAGCTACCACCTGTTGCCAATCTTCCTCTTTCATGTTTTCTCCCCAAGGCCTCAGTACATAGTTTTATATCCTAGTTGTAAGTATCTTCCTAGTTCTTCTCTGTGTGATGCCACCACAGCATGGCTTGATGAACAGCGTGTAGGGCCCTGCCCGGGATCTGAACCAGAGAATCCTGGGCTGCTGAAGCGGACCACGTGAACTTAACCACTACCCCACCAGGCCAGCCCCAACACATATTTTCTGAATATCATGTTCCCCTAAATTTTTGTATTTTGGAGTAACAATTTGATTTATAGTGAATGTAGTGTTAGACTCTGTAGTATAGGGAGCAAAAAAAGGTTTTGAAGAGAGAAATCTGTATTAAAAGTTGATCTCAGGAACAATTACTTGCAGAGAACATGTGCACTCATGTTTGTTGTATTCGTGATGGTCATTAAAATTTCATGATCATGATTGAGTTCATGAAATCATCAGACTTTGAGATATAATTTATGATGCATTTTATATATTACACTTAAGTCTCAAATTCCTATATAAGGGAAATTTCAAACATAAAACACAAAATGATAGTTTCACATCAGGTTTACCAGATACTTAATGGAACTGCTTTCTAGGAAGCTATTAGCAGCTGCTTAGGGAATAGCTATGCACTGTTAAGAAATCTCACTCCAGTGTATTTTCTCGGGTAGCTGAACTCCTGTTGGTATTTTACATTGTTTTTACATTGAAGTTACTTTATGTCACTCTAATTGCATACTTGATTGCTTGCCCACATTATTGGCTTAATGTATTGTCCAGTGGGGAATGTATGTAATACTTGGCATATCCAGATTTAAAAAAAAAATATGTTTACTATAAAGGAACATTGTGTAGTGAAAAATCTGCAGATGAAAAATGCAAATACATACTATTTATATATAAAGAGGAAAAATGATCTATGTCAAGATTTATAAACATGAGATCACAGTGAAAAAAATATTTCAAAGATGGCCTTTAGGGAAAAAAACATTTTGGGGGGGTTCTTTGGTCATATTAGTTGGGAAATGATGCACACATTGCTTAAAACAGCCCAAAATATTAGAAGAAGAAGATATTTCTTTCCTTCAAAACAACTATACAACATCCAAGGTTTGATGATCGACCTTAGAAAACATTTTAAAAAATAGTTAAGGAGAGTGGGCGGAGCAAAATGACGGGGTGAGCTGACCCGGGATTCTCTCCCCTCCAAAATACAACAAAAGATTGGAAGAACTGAATTTCAGAGAATAAACATAATGCCAGCTCATTAGAGACCTACAATACCAAGAAGGCGGAGATCATAACCTTGCTTACAACCTCGGAGGCGATGGAACGGTAGGAGAGAACATCGCTCCCTCCCCTAGAGTCTGCGATCGCTGCAGCGCGGGTCGGGAAGGAGCGGGGGAGGGGCCGCGCGACCGGGGGATCATCGAGGACTCCTGCCGCTGATTCAGTGGAGACCCGCTGATGGGGGGAAAGCTTCCGTCCGCAGGGACCCCATAAATCAAGGGCCTTGGGAGACCAGAGAACAGAACTGATCTGAACCCAGACCGGCACGTGTGAGTAACAGCCCCTCCCCCCAACCCCCTCACCCCCCCCACCGCAAAGCCAGTGGGCGCAGCCATCTTGCCCCAAGGCGGAGAGCTCATAACACGCGGCTCTCAACCCCCATCTAGTGGCGACAGGCTGTAACTGCAACTGAATTCTACCACGAGAAAAAACCGCTCCTCTACCATCCAGCAATTTATAAAAGCCCCAGACCAGAAGGAAAACAATAAAAACACAGAATTAAGTCATGAGGACTTGGAATTAGGTAAACTAAGTGATAATGAATTCAGAGCAGCTATAATCAAAAAACTCAATGAGGTAGAGAGAAAGATAGAGAAACAAGCCGAGTTCTGGAGTTACTTCACAAAAGAGATTGAAATCATAAAGAAGAATCAAACAGAATTACTTGAGATGAAAAACACAATGGACCAGATAAAACAGAATACGGATTCCCTGAATGCCCATGTAGACAACCTAGAGGAGCAAATCAGTATAATCGAGGACAGACAGGGTGAATGGCGCCAGACTGAGGAAGAAAGAGAACTAAGAATTAAAAAAAATGAGGAAAATCTCTGAGAGATAATGGATTCGATGAGGAGTAAGAACATAAGGATCATAGGAATTCCCAAGAATATGGAAAAGGAAAATGGAGCAGAAAGTGTGCTTAACGAAATTATTGAAGAGAACTTCCCAAATCTAGGGATCAATGGAGAAATGTGTGTAGAGGAGGGTTTTAGATCTCCTAGATTTGTCAATGTAAAAAGACCCACCGCAAGGCACATAATAGTAAAGTTGGCAAATAGGAATGATAAGGAAAGAATACTCAGGGAAGTAAGAAAAAAAAGAGAATAACCTATAAAGGAGCCCCTATCAGACTGTCAGCGGATTTCTCTACAGAAACCCTACAAGCTGGGAGAGAATGGAGTGATATATTCAAAGCTTTAAAGGATAAAAACCTTCAGCCAAGAATACTCTATCCAGCAAGAATTTCCTTCAGATATGAGGGAGAAATTAAATCTTTTCCAGACAAACAAAAGTTAAGGGAATTTGTAACTAAAAGCCCTCCATTACAAGAAATCCTCAAGAAGGCTCTCATACTTGAAAAAAGAAAAAAGGGAGAAAGGGGTCACAAGCCACAGACTAGGGAGACCGATGGATGGAACCAGAACAGGATAGCAAATATTTAACTATAGCATTAGGGTAAAGGTAAGGAAACTACCAAAACAAGGATGATCTTAGCACTCTAACTAGAAATTAATAAGACGAGTTGGAATAAAAAATGAAAATAATTATTTAGGAGGGGAAGAGAAAAGGGTCTAAATCAGTATTGGTCGAGTAAGTAAGAGACCACCAGAGAATAGACTATATTATACACGAGATTCTAAATGCAAACTACAAGGTAGACACTAAAATAAAGTACAGAACAAAGTCACAAATCATAGATAAGGAAAAATCTAAGAAACCCAGCATAAGAAATTGCAGTATTAAATCGGTAGTCTAAAGCACACAGGAAAAGAAACACAGGAAAACCAGATAATGAGCAACAGATTGACAGCATTAAGTCCACATGCATCAATAATCACTCTCAATGTGAACGGATTGAACTCTCCAATAAAAAGACACAGAGTGGCAAAATGGATTAAAGAACAAGATCCAACAATTTGTTGCCTCTAGGAAACACACCTCAGCCCCAAGGACAAACACAGGCTCAGGGTGAAGGGGTGGAGGACAATACTTCAAGCAAATAGCAAGGAAAAAAAGGCAGGTGTTGCAATTCTCATATCAGACCAAGTGGATTTCAAAATAAGGCAGGTAAAGAGAGACACAGAGGGAAATATATAACGATCAAAGGGACACTTCATCAAGAGGAAATAACGCTTATAAATATCTATGCACCCAACACAGGAGCACCAAGATTCATAAAGCAACTATTAACAGACCTAAAGGAAGATGTTAAAAACAACACAATAATAGTAGGGGACCTCAAGACCCCAGTCACATCAATGGACAGATCATCCAGACAGAAAATCAACAAGGAAATAGTGGAGCTGAATGAAAAACTAAAACAATTGGACTTAATAGACATATATAGATCACTCCACCCTGAAGGAGCTGAATACACATTCTTCTCAAGTGCACATGGAATGTTCTCTAGGATAGACCATATGTTGGGAAACAAGGCAAGCCCCTACAAATTTAAAAAGATTGAAATAATAACAAGCATCTTCTCAGATCATAGTGCTATAAGGCTAGAAATTAATTACAAGAAAAAAGCGGAGAAAGGCACAAAAATGTGGAGACTAAACAACACACTACTGAACAAGCAATGGCTCATTGAAGAAATTACAGAAGAAATAAAAAATACCTGGAAACAAATGAAAATGATAGCATGCCATACCAACTCATATGGGATACAGCAAAAGCTGTATTAAGAGGAAAATTCATCGCAATACAGGCACATCTTAACAAACAAGAAAAATCCCAAATAAGCAACCTTAAAGCACACCTAACTGAACTAGAGAAAAAAGAACAAATGAAGCCCAAAGTCAGCAGAAGGAGAGAAATAATAAAAATCAGAGCAGAAATAAATACTATTGAAACGAAAAAGGCAGTAGAAAGGATCAATGAAACAAAGAGCTGTTTTTTTGAGAAGATAAATAAAATTGACAAACCACTAGCCAGACTTACAAAGAAAAAAAGGGAGAAAGCTCAAATAAACAAAATCAGAAATGAGCGAGGAGAAATAACAACAGACTCTGCAGAAATACAACAGATTATAAGAGAATACAACAAAAAACTATATGCCAACAGAATGGATAACCTGGAGGAAATGGATAAATTCCTGGACTCCTACAATCTCCCAAAGCTCACTCAAGAAGAGGCAGACAATTTGAACACACCAATCACAAGGGAAGAGATTGAAACAGCAATCAAAAACATCCCAAAGAATAAAACCCTAGGACCAGATGGCTTTCCTGGGGAATTCTACCAAACTTTCAGAGAGGACTTAATACCTATCCTTTTCAAGCTATTCCAAAAAATTAGGGAAGATGGAACACTTCCTAACACATTCTATGAGGCCAACGTCACGCTGATACCAAAACCTGACAAGGACACCACGAAAAAAGAGAACTACAGGCCAATATCACTGACGAACATAGATGCAAAAATTCTAAACAAAATTTTGGCAACCAGAATTCAGCAATTCATCAAAAGAATCATACATCAGGATCAGGTGGGATTCATACCAGGGACACAGGAATGGTTCAACATCCGCAAATCAATCAACGTGATACATCACATCAACAAACTGAGGAATAAAAACCACATGATCATCTCAATAGATGCAGAGAAGGCATTTGACAAGATCCAACAGCCATTTATGATAAAAATTCTGAACAAAATGGGCATAGAAGGAAACTACCTCAACATAATAAAGGCCATATACGACAAACCCATAGCCAACCTCATACTCAATGGGCAAAAACTGAACCCAATCCCCCTGAAAACAGGAAGGAGACAAGGATGCCCTCTATCACCACTCTTATTTAACATAGTACTGGAGGTCCTGGCCAGGGCAATCAGGCAAGAAAAAGGAATAAAAGGAATCTAAATAGGGAGGGAAGAAGTGAAACTCTCGCTGTTTTCAGACGACATGATCTTATATATTGAAAACCCCAAAGAATCCATTGGAAAACTGTTAGAAGTAATCAACAACTACAGCAAAATTGCAGGGTATAAAATCAATTTGCATAAATCAGTAGCATTTCTATACTCCAGTAATGAACCAACAGAAAAAGAACTCAAGAATACAATACCATTCACAATCGCAACAAAAAGAATAAAATACCTTGGGGTAAATTTAACTAAGGAAGTGAAGGACTTATATAATGAAAATTACAAGGCCTTTCTGAGAGTACTGGATGACAACATAAGGAGATGGAAAGACATTCCATGTACATGGATTGGAAGAATAAACATAGTTAAAATGTCCATTCTACCTAAAGCAATCTACAGATTCAACGCCATCCCAATCAGAATCCCAATGACATTCTTTACAGAATTAGAACAAAGAATCCTAAAATTCATATGGGGCAACAAAAGACCCCGAATTGCTAAAGCAATCCTGAGAAAAAAGAACAAAACGGGAGGCATCACAATCCCTGAATGCAAAACATACTACAAAGCTACAGTAATCAAAACAGCATGGTACTGGTACAAAAACAGGTGCACAGATCAATGGAACAGAATTGAAAGCCCAGAAATAAAACCACACACCTATGGACAGCTTATCTTTGACAAAGGAGCTGAGGGCATACAATGGAGAAAAGAAAGTCTTTTCAACAAATGGTGCTGGGAAAACTGGAAAGCCACAAGTAAAAGAATGAAAATTGACCATTCTTTTTCACCATTCACCAAAATAAACTCAAAATGGATTAAACACCTAAAAGTGAGACCTGAAACCATAAGGCTTCTGGAAGAAAACGTAGGCAGTACACTCTTTGACATCAGTATTAAAAGGATCTTTTCGGACACCATGCCTTCTCAGAGAAGGGAAACAATAGAAAGAATAAACAGATGGGACTTCATCAGATTAAAGAGCTTCTTCAAGGCAAATGAAAACAGGATTGAAACAAAAAAACAACCCACTAACTGGGAAAAAATATTTGCAAGTCATATATCTGACAAAGGCTTAATATCCTTAATATATAAAGAACTCTCGCAACTCAACCACAAAACATCAAACAACCCAATCAAAAAATGGGCTGGAGACATGAACAGACATTTCTCCAAAGAAGATATA
>NC_060278.1:49810112-49884127 GCF_021613505.1 Equus quagga
TGAAATTTCACAAGATTGTAACCTATCAATAACTCAATAAAAAAAAAGAAAGTAAAAGAAATAGTTAATATACTTTAGAGATGTTATCATAAAATGAAATAATAATAGTTCTAAGAAAAATTTCCTGGCAATAGTGTCAAAAACTTTGACTTCTATCTTTAGGAAAAAATATATAAGTACGCAATATTAAAAAATAACTCAGATTTTGAACCATTGTGTGTACCTAAAATAATATTTTACTCAGATATGAATATTTATAAATGCTAATACATACTAGATAATAATCTTGAAAATAAATTTGTGTGCAGAATTTATGAAGTACCTTTCAGGCATCTAATTTCTTTGCTTTCCTAGCTTTTCAAATAAGAATTTTGACCAAAAAAAACTGTACAATTCTTCTAATTCTAAGAGGCCATTTTTTTGGGAGGAAGGGGTTGCAAACTTTATTTTCTATGTGGATGTGATCATGCTGTTTATATTGTCCCACAACTTGCTTTTTACCCCCTACAATATATCATTGTATAGGATGTACATGATTACAATTGTGTAGTATATATGATATGTGTATAGAATAGAATTTATTTATTTATTTATTTTGTGAGGAAGATTGGCCATGAGCTAACAACTGTGCCAATCTTCCTCTACTTGTTTTATGTGGGGTGCCACCACAGCATTGCTTGATCAGTGGTGTGCAGGTCCATCCCTGGTATCCGAACCCTCAAACCCCAGGCCACCGAAGCAGAGCATGTGAACTTAACCACTACACCACAGGGCCGTCCCCTAGACTTTATTTTTTATGAGTTTTAGATATATAGAAATATTTTTATCAGATAGTACTATGATAGTAAATACATCCCCTTTCTAACCCACCTCACCCTTCTGCAACACAGTTTCCCCTATCATAACCTCTTACACTAATATGGCACATTTCTTACAATTAATGAACTGATATTGATGAATTATTATTAAGTAGAGTCTAAAGTTTCTTCAGATTTCCTTAGTATTTACCTAATATCCTTTATCCATTGCAGGATCCTTTCCAGTGTATGAATAGGACTGTGACACATTTAGTGCTCATATCACTTCAGGCTCCTCTTCGCTGTGGCATTTTCTCGGACTTCCCTTTGTGATGACTTTGACAATTTTGAAGAATATGGTCAGGCATATTGTAAGATGTTTCTCTATTGGAATTTTTCTGATGTTTTTATCATGTTCCACGTGGTGGTATTATGAAAAGAAGAACACAGATGTCAAGTGCTATTTTTATCACATCACACCAAAGGTACATAGTATCAACAATGATTTATGATTGTTGGTGTTGACCTTAATCCACCTGGCTGAAGTAGTGTCTTATAGATTTCTTCACTCTAAAGTTACTTTTTTTTTTTTTTTTTTAAATTTATTTTTTTCCTTTTTCTCCCCAAAGCCCCCCGGTACATAGTTGTATATTCTTCGTTGTGGGTCCTTCTAGTTGTGGTATGTGGGATGCTGCCTCAGCGTGGTCTGATGAGCAGTGTCATGTCCGCGCCCAGGATTCGAACCAACGAAACACTGGGCCGCCTGCAGCGGAGCGCGCGAACTTAACCGCTCGGCCACGGGGCCAGCCCTCTAAAGTTACTTTTTTAAAGTTATTCTTTTTCTTCCCTTTTCCATACTGTTCTCTTTAGGAGGAAGTTATTATGCACAGTTCACTTTTAAGTAATGGGGAGTTATAAGATCCTATTTTTAGTCTACTTATAAAGCCTATGTTGGTGTGATAGCCAAAATGTCATTCAATCATAGGTTAGTTTCTATAATCACTATGCACTGGACCTCACATTTTCATAACTTTGAATACAGTTCAGATTTTTCTCTTCTGTTTTAAAAAATCTCCGTATACCTGAATGTATGTGTTTAGGAATGCATTGGACTTTAGGCTATGGAATGTTGAAGCAATAATGTGACACCTAAGTACATTTATTATTTAATTAACAACACAAAAAATGTGACGTAGATGATCCTGGGCTAGGTCAGCAACGTTAAGACGTCAACAAAGTGAGAAAAAACAAATCCAAACAAAAATTGACCCTGACAGCTGACCACTGACAGCTAGCAGCTTGCACCTGACCACGAACATGTAGTAAACATAAATAAACACACATAATCTTCAGGGAACATTAGCAAAGACAGAAGCAAGAACATTCTGCAGTCAAAATATAATGAAGCATGTCCATATTCTGGATAACAAGGTCATATTGCTTTTTCACCCCATTCTCTCTTCATTCTTCTCCCTCTTAGCTAAAAGCACAGTTACGCAGTCATCAAATTGTCCTTTCTTCCTGAATCATCCAATGAAGAACAAACTCTCACATTATACCACCTCCAAATCACCTGGAACAAAACCAAATTATGTAAAAAGTCCCTCAAACCGTACCTTCTAGATTTCCGTGATGTAGCTTTTTGTCACCGTCACAAGCTAATGAATTCTACTTTGTTTGACGGCACGTGTGTTACTGCTGGACCTTAGCTAATGAGCTTTAACAAAATCTGAGACTCTTTCTATACCACATTTTCATCTCCAGGCTATGGGCTTTTTATTCCTGTTCATTTTCTCAGTGTCATAAGAATTCATATCATGTATGAAATTAAACGAGTGATGATGCCCTCGCTCCTAATTCCAGAGAAAGGATTGAAGCCACAATTCTTACTTTCCCTCTTGAAATTGTCTTCTTATATAATAAGCACAATCTTTCCAAAAATGCTCCATACTGGTTTTCCACTATGCATCATTGGCCACTAACAAATCAATGTTAGTTGGAAGGGAAATTAGAAAAATAATGAGGTGATAAAATGAAATAGACTGTGTTTTGATTAGACAAATAATGATTTATCCTTCAAAAGAGTGAATCCTTGGGTCTGCCTGTGGCGCAGTGGTTAAGTTCGCACGTTCTGCTTTGGTGGCCCAGGGTTCGCCAGTTCAGATCCCAGGTGTGGACATACGCACCACGTGTCAAGCCATGTTGTGGTAGATGTCCCACATATAAAGTAGATGAAGATGGGCACAGATGTTAGCTCAGGGCCAGTCTTCCTCAGCAAAAAGAGGAGGATTGGCAGCAGATGTTAGCCCAGGGCTCGATATTCTAGGAATCCCATTTGCAACCAGCTGCTGCATCAAAATTTGTTTTCATTTCCAAAAAAATAAAATGTGTTTCTAATTCACATAACAGTTCAAGAGTTCCTGGTTGGTGGATGGCTCCCTTCCATGTACACATTCTAAGATGTAAGCTCCTTCCATTTTATGGCTCTGATTATTAGCAAGCGCCACAGAATTCTCTGTGAAAGGGGAAGAAAGAGACAGCACTTTCTGATTCAGAAGAAGTAGGACACATAAACTGGAGCTCAGAAAATGAAAGAGGGGTGGTATTGAGAGAAGGAGGATCATAAAAGACGAGGTTGGACACATGGACGACATGTGTGACGGTCTAGAGAACGCCTAGACATGAAAACCCAGGTTCTTCGTCTTGTCTGTAGCTCATTTTCAGTGAATTTTCAACTCACAAGATATTGAAAATGTGTTCTAAATTATTTCAAACATATATGATACTCCTATCAAGGATTCACAGGAAAAGATTGGAAAATTTAGTGTCACTGATGCTAAATGAGTTATTTAAAACAAAACTAAATGCTCTGACCACTTTTTATTTATTTTTGCCATTTCACCATATTCAATTAAAGTATTTGACGACCAAATTAGTGTCATAATATTTTAATTTTCATGAAATTTACAATTATGCCTGGCTGGACTTTGACATTGAAATGGAAAAGAGGATGCTTGCCAGGGCTGGCCTGGTGGTGTAGTGGTTAAGTTCACGCTCTCTACTTCGACACTCTGAGATTATAAGGTTTGCATCCTGGTGTGGACCTACACTCCGCTCATCAAGCCATGCTCTGGCGGCATCCCATATACAAAGTAGAGGAAGACTGGCACAGACGTTAGCTCAGGGCCAATCTTCCTCACACAAAAAAAAAAGAAGAAGAAGAAAAAGAAGAAGATACTTGCCAAGACCATTATGGCATACCGATCATCCTTTGCTTCTTGCATTTCTTGTGTAGACTTTATTATATCAGGTATAACTGAAGTACTTGAGGAGTCATCCTGTTAAACCCTATAGCCTTGTGTCAGTCTCCATGACCCATTGCCCGATAAGGCAGCTAAAACGGAGTTAGTGGGAATCAGACCTACTGCCTCAGCCAATGATCCCTTGTTGCCCTCCTGGAATAATATACTGCATCTTACTGCAAGGCAGGGCTTGAGCAATTCCAAAAGTTCTCATTTAACATCACAATTAAAACTAGGTGAAGGGGAGAGCTGGTGGACGTCAGGCAAGAATGGTAAGTCAGGGTCCTCCATTCACACATAATGTGCATTGGCATCACGTCCTCATGTAATGGGGATGAAATGACAGAATCTCCTCCCCAGTATCATTTTCTATTGCATAGTGTACCATTACTATAACCTCCAAGCGTCTCCATATCTTTAAGTTATGCCTTTGGGCCTTTTAAAATGCCTTCTTTATTCTGCATGGGAATCATGGCACATGGCGGCCCCTGTCTTAACAGCCTATTCTCTGTATTCTGTGGTCACCCAGCCCTGGCTCCCAGCTACATGGTTAGTCCTCACTTATAATGTCTAATCAGGTGTTCAGGAAAATATAAAAAGTTTCCCATTAACAGAAATAAAAAGAAATATATTTACTTTCTCTTAAATTGTTCTATTTTTCCTCTTCATGAACTTTCAATGGGGATGCTAAGAAGAGGGAGGAAAGAGTCATTTTTGCTCACTTTTATTTATTTATTTTTAATGCTTTTCATTCTCTATCTCTTCCTTTGGCCAACTCTCCCCTGTCTAAGTTTGTATCTTGAAAATTGTCCAGTGAACTTGTTTGGGACTTTTCCCCTTCATCCCAAGGATGCCTACGAAGCCATCCTGAAGTCCAATTCTCAGGAACGTTTTCCACTCTCTCTTTTCTCCCAAAAAAGTGAACTGTGGGTCTGAGACTCTCTACCTTAAAATAAGTTATTTGTTTCATTTTTTTATGAAATATGAAAAAGTATAAATTATATAGCAAGAAAACTATCCTGAATGCTTTCATTATTGAGAGATTGAGGGGAGTGATAAAGTAATGTGATAATAGGAATCTTGGAAAAAAACTCTAAGAAGCAACTAGATATTTGGAGCATAAGTTATAGCTAGCTAGCTAGATAGACAGACAGTTAGATAGATAACTTAGCTTTATGCTTTGCAGAAACCAAGCTATGATTCCAATATTTCTCATTTTTTTAAAGATTTTATTTTTGCCTTTTTCTCCCCAAAGCCCCCCGGTACATAGTTGTATATTCTTCATTGTGGGTCCTTCTAGTTGTGGCATGTGGGACACCGCCTCAGCCTGGTTTGATGAGCAGTGCCATGTCTGCGCCCAGGATTCAAACCAACGAAACACTGGGCCGCCTGTAGCGGAGCACGCGAACTTAACCACTCGGCCACGGGGCCAGCCCCAATATTTCTCATTTTTAAATTTACAAAAAAGATTAATTTTTATTTACCATGTAGTATGCATAATAACATATAGAATTTTTAGTATAATTGAAGAATATTCTGATTTGTAAATATTTGCCTTTATATAAAATGTCATTGATTGAATTAGATTTTCTTGAATTTAATTTAAAAATGAACATTATATCATAAAAGCAAGGTATAAAATTGAAATGGAGGGACCGGCCTGGGTTAAGTTTGCACACTGCACTTCTGCGGCCTGGGGTTCCCCAGTTTGGATCCCGGGCATGGACATATGCACCACTTGTCAAGCCATGCTGTGGCAGGCATCCCACATATAAAGTAGAGGAAGATGGGCACAGATGTTGGCTGAGGGCCAATCTTCTTCAGCAAAAAGAGAATTGGTGGTGGATGTTAGTGCAGGGCTAATTTTCCTCAAGGAAAAAAAAATGAAAGAAAGAAAAACTTGAAATGGAAATGCTAACTGCTATAAAGAATCTATAATCCTAATTACGCTTGTATTTGAAAGCCATGAGACTTTTATAATTACGCTTCTTATTTAGGGTTTGTATTTTTGCTCATATTATTAAACAAGTATATTATGGAGAGTGAAAAGTGTTTAATAATAAAATAACAGTAAAATATATCTGGACGTTGTTCTGAATGTTTATGACATTCCTAATGTTATAATTGACATTATAAATGAATTAACGGGGAATCTTTGATCAAATATCTTGGCCTTAGATTTAATTAACACCAGAACCACAGCTGAACTGTCGTGTGGTACACAGTGTGAAATAGGATTTTTAATGTAAAGGTTAATGAGTTAATTAGCCACATTTAAATGTTTAATTCAAATAAATGCTCAACAAGTTAACTGAGAAGTTCAGTCATTTTTGTCCCCTTTGCTTATTTACTCCAAGATTCTTTCCCCCTCTGAAGTTTGACAAGTGGGATAGCACAAATGACTGGGGAGAGGAAACACAAGAATTTGATTGCTATTCTGATGTCAAATGTGTATATTAAAAGGAAATACATGATAAAATTGGGTAAATGTTAATAATCTGATAATGATTAAGAAATCAAGCTCAAGTCAGCTTTTATAGCCATTGGTATATTACTTACATTTCATTTTAATTACCTTTCTTTGAATGATGGATCGCAAATTATCTGAAAATGAAGAGTTCAAAGATTTTTAACAAATCCATTTTCCGAATAATGTCTTGAAACTCAAAAGAGTATTTACTCTCCAATCTCTTTAATAAAGTACCACACCCACCTTAACAGGGGAAAATGAAGGCAACATAGCATGAATAGTACCAAGTGCTCTCTCTCACTCTTTCTCTGTTATCCATTTATTCTTTACTGTTGAAATATGAACAGTTTTACTTCTAGCATAAAGATGTGGGGAAACATCCCTAAGAAATCATATCTACTGGTTCTTTAGGGTAGATTTAAAAATAATAATATAATATACTCATTATTTGCTAACAATGAGGAAATTATACTTGGAATTTTTTCTGTTATATTTTTAATGTACAAGTCTTCTCATTTAAGTAATAATAGAGTGACATCCTAAACCTATATCTCGCTCATAAAATGGAGCCTAATATCAATTTTACTTAAATGTACATAATAATTTTTACTGGTTATGTAGCTCAACATAACCCTATCTTTTTGGCTGCTGTTTATTTTAGTATCTTGGTTCATCTCTGTCATTTGAGATTTTTAGTTCTAAACCATATATTTCCTTTCATAACTGCCAAAACCACAATTTTCCATTGGAATGGATCCACATTAATTTAGCTCTATCTGCTTTTACCCACTGTATTTCTTTTATCTACAAACCCTTCTTTACATTTCTGGCTTAAATTCAATTTGCTCATCAGCATTAAACACATCATCCATGATGCGACACTCAAAAAACAAAATTGCAGGATTATTCAGAGAAAACAAGCACTTGACTCCTTTTCAAAACTGTCCCCAATTATTTCTCAATTCAAAAGAGAAAATTGAAGTCACACTTCTGTTACTATAACTTGGAAGCAGAATTTCAGAGAAGCCACAAGACTTCAGTCAACCACAATTACTTCTCAAAGATGATATGAAGAAGCTTTAAATAAAAAGGCTTAACGCTTCAAGTACATGCTTCAATTAAGAATTGAGGGTTAAATTTACTCTATGGGATAAGCGAGACTGAATTTAGTAACTTAAGGATAGCCGACGGCAAGACATAAGGTAATTTATCCTTCAGTACTTTAAAGCATATTTTAGTCTTGAAAATTATCAATTACTGTATAGGTCTGATGATCAGAGAATTGTAACCACTCTAGGATTTTCATATAACCACCAACATGAATTAGTTAAGACTATCAACGCTTCTCATAGGAAAGAATGCTAGTTGAAGTTTCATCCATAATTAATTTTTCTATTGCAGCTCCAAATACATACATTGAATACATGTGAATTTAAGAATTTATTTCCCTCTTAATGACTTTTACCAAATATCTTACTAAGCCAATCCTTCACATGATAAGTCAACAAAAAAAGTCATGTCAATTCCCTTTCTTTTTAAATTCGCAGCTATGTTTTGAACTCCATAATGATTTTACTGCCAAAGGACTAATTATCATAGGAGTGCTTATCTTCCTGTGAATTTCAAATTTTTCTTTCTACTTCCCACTTAAGAGAATTCTGATTTTGCCTTCTCAGTTTGTTCCACACTTACCCCTCTGAGGTCAGTTATGATTTTCTAGACTGTTTTCTTAGGTGCCGGTGATGCACCATCTGGACAAAAGGAAGGGTAGCAGTCATAGGGGTGTGATGCTAGGACTGGGAGGAGCAAATTTATAGGAAGCTTGGAGGAAGAGTACCTGTGACAAGACTGGGCAGATCTGATTCATGAAGTCACTCAGAGACTGGATCAGGTTTCTCTCTCTCTTTGCTCCACAGTTCTTGCAGGGTATGGATTTTGTCCATCTGTCAAAAGGGCTCACCACCATCACATTCTGGTTCCAGATGTAGGACGGGGGGGAAAGGCGGTGAAGATATTGTACAGAAGTTGTGCATATCGCTTCTGTTCACATTTTATTTAACAAAACTTGGTTACGTGGTTCCATTAAGCTTCAAGGTTTGCTGGTTGGCCATGGGTGCCACTAAGATTTTAGGCGGTAGCTTTCTTTACTAAAATAAAAATGGAGAGAATAGATGCTTAAAGACAATTAACATTACCTGCCGAAAATAAACTGATTGCTCCTGAGTTTTTCTTTCACTCATCAAGACATAACCTCTTGATGAGAAGCATCTCATTGACCCCAGCTAACAGAGTATTAAATAAGTAATATCAGTCCCTTATAATGTTATTGTTGATTTTGTCCAACAAGAGTGTTCGCAGGTGTACCTAATGCAGGGAAATGAATGTATAGCATGTAACTTACTTTTGAAATTTGTTTGAGTCAAGAGTTCACAAGTAAATTTCTTAAATAGTGATTCCATTTACAAATATATTTTATGCTCCAATTTGTCCCAGTGAAAAAAAGATAGCTGAAATGAAAAATCACGTATTTCATCATTAAGATTTGGTATAATTTAAAAAATAATCAACTCCAGAAAATAAGGGACTGCATTTGTATAAAAATTATTTGTTCTCAAATTATTATTTTGCATTGATATTATGCAAATCAGTTATGAGAGTAGCATGAATAAATGTAACTAAATTCGTAATTATTTAAAATATACCCTTAAAATGCATACTCTGTCTTTGTATTTATTCTTTTATTTCCTGAAGAATATTTCCAGATTTCAAGTAAACACACTAAGTAATGTTATTTGCATATTAAATGTTAATCAGTCCTAAATTATGAAATACTTCTTAAATTAGAATATTCTCTTTACCTGTAGGTTACTGGTCATAAAGCTAAGAAAATCACCTCATGTAAGTTACATTAATTATAACTCACAAACGTTATTCTTTGTGCCAAGTTTATAATTGAGACCGTTTATTTTCCAGGATGTGCAAGAGCAGCTGTGGGCTATAACCGAGAGGCGTCATCTTTGCATTTTTCATTGTTGCTTGGTAATTGCCTAATTTTTTCTTTGATAGTCCCTCATATAGGATTCCAATTACAAATATTATGTTTTCCTTCCATCCTATGTATTAACCCTGAAATCACTGTTTTAAAAGTTTTAACCCATGGGCATGCTGTTTTCTGCCAATTAATTCATAATAATAGAATGCATTTATTCTGATGAAGCAAAGGCATAATATGCTAATAAATATGCAATCTGATTTTTCTTGCTTTAGAAGCAGAAACAAACGTAGACATCAGTACAGACAGAAGATTGATGAAACTATCATTACACAACAATTCATTTGATTAAGCTAAAAGCCTCCTCGAGTTATTTTTTGATTGTCTATTATCCTCTAACAGTGTTTTTATGACACACAGGTATAGGGGAGAACATGAATAAATGTGGGCTATCCCCCACAACATTAAATAAAAGTCAACCTTTGTTTATAAATACTTATGTGGAAATCTTTATTCATAGTTCTGATCAAGAGCATCGATTTCATGTTCAACTGTTCTATAATCTCCTCTCTTTATATAATATATAACATCTCTACTGAGTCACTGTTATAAGGTTTAAAAACATGTTCAAAACACTCTGCTAATTTAGGCATTATGATAAATCCTCATTCCTCTAAGGAGACTTATCCATGGAACGGGTGTGGCCTTTAAATTGAACTCTAAGCTGACTTCAAGCAGAGAATGTATGGGTCTTTGGGATATCTCTCTTGGGGAGCAGGTGTGTGAGTAAATTTTATCCCTTTAAGGAAGATGGAATAAGTGCTCGGTGACTATAAGAGTGGACTGCAGCAGAGGCAAAGTTATTCATTCACTGAATGGTTTTAATTTTCCTTATTGGCTTAAAAAATATTTCCAATTCTACTTGCTTTTATGTTGGGCCCAGAGACTACCTCTAACCAATTTAAAGGGAGAGAAAGTGAAATAGTTGATTTCAGCCCTGAATTCTAAAACCTCCTGAATGATCTTCTATGTTTGGTATCTTCCGTTGCTCGCCATACTTGTGAACGAAAGGCTCAAGAAGACATAATTCTGTGCTCTCCAAAACAGTAGCCACATGCCGCATGTAGCTATTGAGAAGTTGAAATGTGGCTAGTGCCCTGGAGGAACTTGATTTTTAATTTAAATTAAACTTAAAAAGCCACATAGCTTTCATAGTTACACTCTTGGAGAGCACAGCTCTCGAAGTTGGTGGTGTAGCAATTTAGGAAAAGCCAGGATCCTAAAACACCACATGAATGTTTCCCATTGAACACTAAGATCAGACTGTGTTGTAAGAAAGAAATTTACTATTTGTTAACACAACGAGATATTTTGATTCTGTCTTATAGCAACCAGAGTTAGTCAGCATGACATATAACAGTCATATTCTATTTATATTTGTAGTCGAGTACTGACACAAGTTTTGGTGAATAAATGAATTAGCATTTGATATGCACATACTCTGTAGGTATTGAAAGAGCATTTGTTCAAAAATAAGATATGGACTATAAAGCAATTTTAACTGTTAATGATATATATAAGTATGCATGTATATGTGTGTATGTATTTATGTATAGTATGTGCTTATGTATGTGTGTGTATATATATTTCAGAGAATATTCAACTAACATTCATGTAAAAATAACATGGCATAATTTTCTTTTTATTCTGAATGTAGAGCTTTAGCGGTGAAGCTGAACTGGGAAGAGATTTTTATGAACCTTCAGTAAGGCAACTCAATGTAAAAGAAGTAAAATCATTGTTTGGTGACTTTTCTCTTACCATTTCATATGTTCCTTCCATGTTGTTTGTCAATGACTCAAGTACCAGCCTTGTGATGTTAGAAGAGTTGGATGTTTTTATTAATGAAATTCAAGGAGTAAAAGAGTAAGGCATGTAACAAGTTTCAGAGATAATTGGAATCTATGAAGAGGAGAGTCTGTTGCATGAGTGTTTCTCAATAGCACACTGTTCTTTTCCTGTGAACAAGGTGTTGAGTGACATAATTAACCACAGCTCAGCACATCCTTTAGTCTTGATATTAGGCTTCCCATGCATATGATGGGCATCAGGACAGTGGAGAGGGTGACAGGTATTCCAGGGGACTTTTTCACACTGACACTCCTCTGGTATCTTCCTTCTAAAAACAGCCTCTTGGAGGCAGTGTGCTCCCGTCATTTGATGATTACCTTTGCTTGGTCGTTAGAACTCAGGGTACACTCAGCACGTCATGATCCAGAAATGTGGGGGTTATTTTAGGCAAAAATCCACAGCATATATATGCACAGAGGCATAGAAGTGTATAAAAAGTCTTCCACTGATCATTGCTTACGATGATTTTTCCAGAGAAGTTCTGGCCCCGGTTTCGAGGATTTTCCTGGGACATAGCATGATGAATAATTTATGAAGCAAAAATATAATAGGTGTCTAATTCATTCCTGTTAGTAGAGTTCGTCTTCTAGTAAATAGGCTAATGCCATGGAAGTTTCTTTTCGTAAAAGTCACTAACATAGCCCCATAAGCAAATTAATAATAAGGCTTCATTTTTGATATACATTTTAAAGATTTTTTTAGCACTTATCATTTTTTTGGATAAATTTGCTTATTGATTGAGAAGACATATGGATTTCTATTTCTATACATTTCTTCTCCTCTCTTTTGTAAATTTGTTTACTTTGATATAAATTTTTTTATCCATAGTTTGCCAAATCAGGGTAGCGTGTATAACCAAAAATGATGCTCAATAAAGACAGGTATGTGTAGGCATGGCATTATAGGCAGATAAGTGGTAGACGGGAAGAGGGGGCACATTTCACTCTAACAAGAGGAAAAGGAAGGAGGGTACCGATGCAGACACTGGGTAGGATTAACAGGATTTTGTGAGAGAGCCTCATAATCTGATTTCCTTGCACAAACTGCTCTGCTAGAGGTGGCAAAGCATGCAGAACAAAATAATACACAGTCCTGGCCCTAAAACAGCCCTAAAATATTTTAGGGAACAGAAAATATGTACTCAGATGACAATGCTAATATTTAACGTGTTATAAGAGCCCTGAGGCAGTCAGTCATTCAGGCTACTGCAATCCAGATTTTACTAACTACACCCTCCCCTATCAATGCCAAGAAGATGACACTCACTTCTTGTGTTGGGTGCTTATGTCTAGGAAATATGTCAAGTTGAAGCACAGTTAGTGTCCTATCAATGTATTGCCAGCTCACATTGCACATTTCTATACTTTGAATGGTTAAGAGCTGAAGAATTTGCCTCCTTTCATGCCAGACTGTATTATGGTCAAGAGACCTTTCCTTAGAAGATAAGTAAGCCTTAAGCCTGTTATCACTGAGTTTATTGAAACGAATAAGCCATAGCTTCAGGCAAAAGTCTATACAAATCAGTTTGATAAACCTAATTACCACTTTTTATAACACCTTTGGGCCACTTAAAATAGAGTCCAAGCACCAGACAGTGAATGGCTGACTTTCCCCAAAAGGCACTGAGACACTGATTTAATTGAACATTTTCCAAACAAAGAGCAGTTTCCATTTTTCTCAGTCTCCCAAAATATAAGGAAAAGCAGAATTCAGGCATGTCCTGACAGTCCTTCATTCCAGCTCTTAAAGCCTCCAATTCCTTATATTAGCATTTTCAGTATCATTAGCTGGAAGGTTTACTAGCTTTGTATCGCACTTTCTTTTTAGCTTAACCTTACTAAATTGCAAGAATGTTAGTACATAAAGGGCCTGATTTGTGAGGATATTCCCACTGCTCTCACACTAATGCATTGCTGCATAAACTGCTGTCTCGTTTGTTTTACCAGCTCTTCCAATGCCTAACGCTGTCATCACTTATTTACTGCCCACCCTTCATTGTCTACATTAATTTCGGATTAGTTTCAGTAAGCTAAACTATATGGATACCACTCTTTTAATTTGGTGTGTAATTTTGGCATACCAAAACTTCTTAGAACTGTTTTTATAGCTCATCACAGTATCCCTCCAGGTTCCAAATGTGTATCCCACTGTTATTCAATATTAATTCAATCTGTAACCAAACTAAACCATTCACAAATTTTTACTTGGAATGTAACTGCTGATCCACACATTTTAATTTTGAAAGTAAATTTTATCAGAGTATAATATCCATTTAGAAAACTATACAAATCATAATATATGTAAATTTTTGTAATCTCAATATATTTCTTTAATTAGTTCCCAGATCAAGAAACAGAACCTGAGGAGGACTCTAGAAGACCCTTTTATGACCTTGTCATTCACTAAGCTGCCCCCACCAAGGGTAACTAGGATTCAGACTACTAAAAGCCTATTTTGAATTTTATACTGAAATCATATTATGTGTACATTTTTATATCTGTCTACTTTCCCTTAAGAGTATGTTTGTGAGATTCATTCAAGTTGTTGCTTATGCTTACATGTTTTGTTTAGTCTATCAGTTTTGAATTCTTAGCTCTTTATTATTGCTTAAAATACACAGTGTTTAAAATGCTGTTTCCCAACTCCAACTCCAACACTATTTTCTGCCAACCTCACTATTGGATTTCCAGAACATTTCTCAAGTCCTGGTTCAAAGGCTTCTTTTCCTATGATTCGGTCCTCATCGCTTGTCTCCTTTCACCTCTGTTCTCAGCCAAAGGATAGTCCTTGATATTCTGAATAAGCATAAAATATTTATGGTACTTCTAACATTGTACTCTGTATATTCTGCTTAGTTTGTCTTTTTTTTGGTATTGTAAATAAGACCGTGTTCTAGATACTAGAAGATAGAAGGCTGCAACAAGATAGACACAGGCTTCTTGCCTTACACTGCAGGTAATGCTTGTACAGTTATCTGATGGCCTCTTTTTCCACTCACTGGACACTAGGCACAGGATTAAAATAATGGTATCATCATTAAAAGCAAAGCATACTTACACTACACCAAAAAATATGGACAAATTGTAATACTAGCACTCTCCCATGAATTGTTTTATTCCATATAAATGAATCTCAGTCTAATCAACATTTCCTTATGGACTTTCTCCCAGCTATTCTTCCCCATTATTGGACCAAATATAGCCTAAATGGCCTCTGTAAATATTTTTATCCTTCCATCCAGACGGGATGGACTCCTGCCCCTAAATTCAGTTCAGATGCCGTGACTGATGGTACTATACACATGTCAAAAGAATATAAAGGTGGCTATCATGCATATAATGAGACTCCTTGGAAGGAACAAGTCAAGTTCCCAAGCAGCTCTGAAAATGACTTGAGAGAGAAGGGAAAGGAGACTGGCTTTGGGTCTAATGGTAGTTACGAGGTGGGGACGGGATGGGGTGATGATTCCTGCCCACGTTTTGGGGCTTGCATGATTTGAACTTCCTGCAAGGGTCAAAGTAGGGAGGACCTGGATTTTCTTATCAGCTTGCCCTGACGTGGTGGCAGAAGGGGAAAGAACAGAAGTGTTGGGGCTTAAAAGCTGCGAGCAGCCAAATATCAAAACTGGAGTCAGGTTCTATTTCAGCGAACTTGATTTTATCATCAGATCTCAAGAATTCATTGTCTTTATGCTGCCTCTCTTTCTTTTCAATATCCATAAAAGAATAGTGACTGTATTGTTTACTGGAAAAAGTATTTGGCTCAATGTTTCTGATGACTTAATCCTCTAGCAACATCAGGAAAATTATTATAAAGAATAAGGATTATTAATCCAGGGAAATAGGGTAAGAGGGTTAAGAGAAATCCGTTGGTTTGTCAGTTCAAGGACATTTGACATTTAACAGCTGTAACAGAGAGTGTGTACACATGTGTGTGTGTACGAAAAATGAAAAAAAATCTTTACTTTTGTAATAAAGTGTTATTAGAGAGTCCAAATAATTCAGAATATAGTTGTTTATAGAAAGGGTGGGTGGTCAATACATTCAGGGTTTTATTTTAGTGAGTTAATACTAATGGGTATTTTGCTTTTGACTAAAGGTGGAGAAATGAAGGTTTTAGTTGCTGTTGTGGTTCGTTTGTTTCAAATTTTTCTATGGGCACCAGATTCTGGTGAGAAAAGATGGAGAAATAAATGATGGTCAAAGTTTCACTCCATCACCATCCCATTCCTGAACTTGATGATAGTTTTTTTATCGTTATTTATTTATCCTTTTTGGTGATAGCTTTGAATTAGTGGTGTTAGGAAAATGTTTAACAACCACATCCCCCTCAAAAAAATCACAGACTGAACCTCATTTGTATCACATGCTTAGTTCTGTGGTGTAAATTTTCTTACCATGGTCTATTTCAAGTAATCGAGATCACATGCCTCTTTTGAATCTTTCGGGATTAATATCATGAGATGAACTGGCTGACAGATATTTTCTGAGATGAAGAATCTAAGCAGTATTTCTTCAGGGCGTCTGTGCCAAAGGTTAACCCAAAGCTGTGTGACAGCTATTGCTCTCCTTCCGAGGGCCTCAGGGAAACTATACTGAACAGCATTCTCCTCGGGCAGAAGCCTCATGGAAAACCATCACCAGGAGAGTGAAGCAGATAACCACGAGCTGGCTTCCTCCTGAGTACCCTAGAGATACAAACCTGCTGATTCACAGAAATACTTGGGATAGGTAGGCAAACTTTGTGCAGGCCTGTGAGAGCAGACTGAGGCTAAGACAGTGTATTTATAACATTAGTTTTGAATCCACAGGTTGGTAAGGGGATGTTTTAACAGCAAAAGCTACTGGCATTAGCATTGCTTAAAGACAATCGGAGAACAACTATAAAAATGTACATAAAAATTAAACTTTAGATTAAAAACATGAGTATAAGCCTAATTTAGAATGAATAATTCGTGTTCTTCAATTATGACTAATATTCATTATGCACAATAAGGATTATTCATTCTTTAAATGTGAAGGTTTAATTTTTTATTTGATTTAAACTTGGACATATTTTTAATTTTCATAATTCATTCTGTATGCAATATGCCCATTTGTTCATGTAACAACATAATTGCTCATAATATAAGCAATAAAAGACAGGCAAACACTATCAATTGCAGTGATTTTTAACATTTTTGTGCCATGAACTGTGTCAATTAGGCTTTGGTAATGGAAAAATTAACAAGCAGTGACTGAATCGTTAATAGGTGTATTTTGTTTTACATGACAAGACGTCTGTTGGGAGGCCTTCCATTTCCTGTATATGCTCCCTAAGCAAGCTCCTTTCATCTTCCTATGCCACAGTTCTTTGTTCAAGATTTTAAACTTTGAGGTTGCAACGGTATTGAAATAGTGAAAGAGGAGACACAGCAACAAAAACAGAGTTTTCTTCCTGAGGTTCTTCTTTTCCTTCTTCTTTTCTTTTCATGGTCTCCTGTCTCTATTCTTCCTCTCTTTTTCTTTCTTTCTTCTCTCTCTTTTTTCCCCATTTTTTCTTTTCTTTTCCCTTTCTTGCCTTACTTCTCTCTCTACCTCGCTTCCTCTTACTTCCTGCCCTACCTCCTTTCTTCTCTCTTCTTTCTTTGCTTTACTTTGCTTTTCCTTTCTCCCTCTCTCCCTTCCTTCCTTCTCTGCTTTACTCCCTCTGTCTGTCTTTCATTCTTTCTTTCCTTCTCTTTTTGTGAGCGGAAAACCATCCCTCCAAATTTTTGCCATCTCGCTAATCAAAACTGTGAACACAAACATTTCTAGTTTCAATGAGAGAGTAGAAGTTGGGTATTTGCTTGTAGATTCTGTAGTAGAATAAAGCAAGAGAGAGGGAGGTTGAAATAGGAGTTGAAGAAGTCAATTTGCAATACCTATCATGTAGACATTATATCAGTCTCGGTTGTGTACTCCAGTACCCAACTCCTATGTTGAGATTCCACAGACAAGGAAAAGGAAAGAAAAAATATTGATGCTGCAGAACTGATCTACTGAGGATGATGTTGTCGTCACCACCAAACCTTAAATGCTACAGATTACTCTAATTACACTTCCAAGGTTAGCTTGTATAATGACAAACAATGCTGTCACTGATACCCAAGAATCTCTATCTTAATCCAAGACATGAATCCTGTGGCATAATAATTGGTAGGCAGGAAAAATATTGGGTAGCCATACAAGCTTGGCACATGCCCACTAACCATCCCTTTGCAACTCTCATGAAAGTCAGGCACTTCTCTACAAAAAATGTATAAATTCTCATTCTCAATTTTTTTTGTTGTGAAGAATGACAATCCAGAGCTCAGTGCCGGAATCTCAAAACAGTAGTTGTGTAAAGAGCTACTCTAAAATACAATTTCCTTAAACATTTAGTGGGGTTGGAGTCAACAGTCCGAGGCGACTCTGCTGAAAATATCCTGTATCCTCCTATGCTCTAGCACCTTGAAGTTCTAGGCAGCCTCCTTATTCTCTTTTCTCAAAAGATTTCTCAGATCAATTTAACTCTTCTACTACCATATTGGCATCTTAATCCCTCTACATTTACACACAAGTCTCTTCTGTGTGCTCTCTTGGTGCATTCGCCCTCTTATAACCCCAATACCTAAGTAATATTCCTAAGAAAATTGACCCCTGTGACTTATTTTTTTCCTCTTCACAAGACAAAGAAGTTGAGTGGAGGCAAAGATGGAACACTACAGAGCTATATATAGCAAGGGATTGAGGAAAGCATGTCCAGGGGAACTTTTCAAATCTACTCATCAGTGTGTGTACCCGGGACAAGAATTAATTATAGGGTAAGAATCATATTTAGATTTAAACATATTCTATTATGCAATATTTCATGCATACAAAACAATATGCATAATATACATGTAGTTCTGTAATATAATTAGAAAATTTATAGCCATGATTCACCACTGACTTGGAATATGAGTGATGAGTTAGTATGCAACTATTTCCTACCTTTTCTCAAATGTTGTTGCTTATCAGAAATTACCTTTTTATTATAGTTTAATCATAAATGCATTTATTCCTAAACAGTGTATTTTTATGGTGTTTGTTTATCAGTCTTTAACAAACGGCATCTTATTTTGTATAGTCATTATTAACTGAGATTCCTCACACAGTATTGAATTTTTTTAAGCTGAGTAATATTGTTTTAGGTAATTGTTGCATATGCATCTTCCTTGGTGTATAATAATCCACTGTATGAAGATCTATTCTTTTAACACAGTTACCCATTCTCTGGTTAATAAACATTTGTTCCTAGCTATTTGCTATTATAAACAATGCTGCTTATATACATTCTTGTACGTGACTCTCGCACTTGTACAAAATTTTCTGCCAAATTTATTCATCAGTATGGAATATCTAGTGCTTAGGGTTATGTATTTTCCTCTTTATACGATAATACAAAAATATTTCCAACTTGTTTTTATCAATTGTACACTCTCACTTGACGTGCATATATTTCCATTACTTCTTATCTATGCCAACATTTGGTAATAAGGACTTTTCCAATTTTTACAAATCTAGAGAGGAAGAAACTTACATCTCAATGTTTTCAAAATATAAATTTCCTGGAATACTAATAAGATTTAACATATTTCCATTCATGTTTCCTTTTCTTTGCAGTAACAAATTTCTATCTCCAGGCTCCAGGCTCAAATATTCCTGACGTATTTGATTTTCTCTTAATAACATGCAGTTCTTGCGTATTTTGGATATTATTCTTTCACTGCTGTGCTTTTCAAATATCTTCTCTGAAATACTGCTTTATCTTTACACTATAACAGAAATTGCCAACATCGAAACTGTTAAATTTTACCTTCTTGATTTATTCTTGTGTGCTTTTGCAGAAGTCCTTTTCTTTATAAGATTGAGATCATAAAGATGTTCTGTAATTTCTTCACCTGACAATAGTTTTAAGCTTTGGTTTATCTAGAGTTCAATTTTGTGTATATCATAAAATAAACACCCAGTACTTTTGCTTTCCTCTCCTTATGGATATCTTAACAATTGCTCTAGATAATTATTTTAAAGATTTGCAATATTATCATTGTTATATAGAAGTGTTCATTATATCTGCTTATCTCTTTCAGGAGTTTCTATAATGACCCATATCTTAATTGGGAAATCTATGAAGCAACAACACAATGTTAAATACGGTATTTTTCTAATAAATATTAATATATGATAAGGTTAGCCATCTCAACATATTCTTCTTTTTTTTTTGAGGAAGATTAGCCCTGAGCTAACATCTACTGCCATTCCTCCTCTTTGTGCTGAGGAAGACTGGCCCTGAGCTAACATCTGTGCCCATCTTCTACTTTATATGTGGGATGCCTGCCACAGCGTGGCTCGACAAGCGGTGCCATGTCCACACCCGGGATCCTAACTGGTGAACCCTGGGCCGCCGAACCAGAATGTGCGAAGTGAACCACTTCGCCACTGGTTGGCCCCCAGCATGTTCTTCCTTTTCAAACTATTTTTAGATATTGACTTCTTTGTTTAAATGTTGTAGTTATTTTCTGGAAAAATCTTCTAAAGGTATGGTTTGGATTTGCACTGGATGTATACAATGATTTGGGAGAAACTAAGATATCGACAATATTGAGTTATCCTTGGCAGAATATTTGGCTTTGTTTGATTGCATCACAGAAGGCAGAACACACACCTACCACACTGTAATGTTAGTGGGAATGGTAGGGTAAATCAAGAAAATGTATAAATTTTTGTTGCCACTTTCCACTTTGAGCAAAATCCTGCAAGAGAAACATGAACAAGCTAGACCTATGCTGCCTGCAAGTTGCCATGGACGGAGAAAAATCTCTGCTAAAGCTGCTTGTAGCCTGTAATCTACTTTGATGGAGAATTTGGAGATTTGGAGCCTTTTGACTCTGCATCACAAGATACAGTAGTTAGAACCTGTGACCCTGAAGTGTTTGGGGTCTTATGAAAAGATAAATACTTGGCCCAAACCTCTTCTAGACATGTCTTTTGATACGAGCTTTCTGTCCTGTGATGGGAGCCAGCACACAGTGAATTGGCATATGAAGGGGCATAAGGTCCCATCAGCGCTGCTGCTTTCGTATTAGCCTGATCAAGTCAAGAGACAGAGAGGGTGAGCAGAGCAGAGACTGCTAAATACAAGACAAAGCTCTCAGGCTTAAAACCTCTGTGTAGACAAGATCAGTAGCTGCTGGTACATGGAAGTGATCAGAAACAAATAGAGTATGTTTTTATATTTTCAGGAATTCTATTGCCAAGAATCATAATGTCAAAACAAGAAAACCAAAGCCTGATCTGAAAAACTTAAAATTTTGTTCACCTCTTAGAGCACAAGCAGGACATAGGCTAGACAAGCTGTGCATCACCCAACCGACAGTCTATCTGAAGAGTCAGGTATTTCAACAACTCTGGAAAATTCTTAGCTGTTATCTTTGAAATATTGCTTCTCTTCCATAATCTTTATTTTCTCTCTTAAGGTCTACGATTAGGCAATTTTACATCTTCTCATTCTGTCCCCCAGGTCCTATAACATCTACTGGTTCTTTCTATATTGAAATCTCTCTGTGCTTCATTTTACTTGGTCCCATCAAACTTAACTTCTAGTCACTTATGTATTTTCAGTGAGTCTAACTGCTCTAAGCGTTTGTTTCTAGAACTTTAAAAGTTTTTTTTTGTGTGTAAAATATTATCTATATAATTTCCGAATGTCACAGTTCCTTTTATAATCTTTTGTTCCTTGCTCATCTTTGTGATTCCTTCTTTTACTTCATACATATTTTCTACATAATAATTTTATATTCCACATCTAACAATTGCAATATCTTAAATATTTGGGAGACTAAACTTAAAGGCTGGCTTTTTTTAAGCTTAGTTTCCAGAAAACAACAATGAAATGGTTATCTACTATCAGAGCTATCCCGCGTTATGTTTTTGCTTACTGCTTTAGTGGCCCTGCTCTTATTTTGGTACCCTGATTGTCATTCTAATTTTTTTTAAACTAAATTTGCTCTTATTTTTATTTTGGAGATCAGCTACAGCAGTTCCTAATCTATCAAGCTCTGCCTGTTGCAATGTATGTGGTGTATACTTATGTTTTAGTGAAGTGACTCTTAGGAGTTGCAAGTTCACCTCACTGCCACCCACTGTGAATTGTTTCCTGCCTAATCATATTATAAACGACATAAATGCATTTCATCTAAATTATTTCATATAATTAACTGTAAGATTCAATTAGCATATGTACAAAGAACACCTACTACATGCCACGAACTCTGGTTAATACCAATTATACAAAGTTGGTTTTAAAAGCCCTCTCAGGACTTCTAACATTTCAAGTTCATGTGGGGTCACAAATAGGAAATCCATTAACTAGTCAACTGCAATGTGAAATAGCAAGATAAAATGCAATACAATGTTACAATGGTGATGGCTATAGCATTTTCTGTTGCTGCAATCAAAATCTCTCATTGATATGTGAGGTTTAAGCAAGGCACAATAGAAGTATAAGGAAAAGAGAACTTACTTCTGTCTATAGGGATCAAGAAAGATTTCACAGGAGTAGTATAGACTGAGGAAACACAGAGAAAAACGAGTAAAATTTAAAGTCATTCAGGGTTAAGTGGACATACAGTTTTCATAGGAGAGAGAAGTCGTACATTGTAACATTTCTACTTTATTATGTAATATTGAGGAATTCATAAAAAAATTGGATGGCCAGCAAATGCTAATCGTGCCACAGAGTAACGGGAGGGAAAGTGAGACTTAATGAGGCCAATGAAGAGTGGTCTGAGATGACCTCAAAAGCAGATGATGAACTTGTAAGTAGTGGAATTGGGATGGAGATAGGGGAACAGATTATTAATAATTGATGAAATATTGAAAAGGGATGGCATCTACGGTGGTTTCTAGTTCATAGTCTGGGCAGGTGAATAAAGGAGGGTGTAATTCATCAGGATTAGAAATACAAGAGAAAGAGATGCAGATTTTTGAAGGTGTTTAGTTTTGGATTGAGTTGAAAGTGATTGTGAACATTTAGGAGATGATGTTTAGTGTTTAGTTAAATATACGGAAGTACAGTTTAGCATTAACTGAGATAAAATGAGATGGGAGTGATTGATTTTTAAGTTTGTGCATATACATTCTTTGGAGAGTGTTTAAAATACAAAGAAGGAATAAGGCAGATACTTGGACAAGGGGGTACTTATCGGACAGCAGAGAGCAGAAGGGTAGCCTACAGGGGAAAATCACAATGACAGGATGATTTTCCATCTCATCCTCAGTGAACTCATTCTATTTTGTATTTGTGTAATCTTAAAATGACTAGATTAATTTTAGATAAATATTTGTTGCCAAAATATGTATTTTCCACAAGTTGTCAAATTGTTCATTTACTTCTATAGAATTGGTGTGTTGAAGACGATGTTTTATCATACTATTTTAAGAAATGTTTTTGCTGTGCTGAAAAATTAACCAAGTGAGTAGTCTTTCTGACACTAAAACCAGACCTAACCTTTGCCTCTGGATTTTGAACAAGAGATAAAAATTCCTTAACGTTCTCAGTTCTGATTTCCTCTCTCTTATCACTGCCCCTCCCTCTTGCTCATCCTAAGTGGGGTCACGTTTTAATGTCTCTTATTCATGAATACTGTCATGTTTGCAATCTTAGTGTTTGATAAGAATCTCCTTATATTTTCTTTTTCTCTTCTTTTTAGAGTGTGCTTTATATATAATAATTCTCTTTGTTCCCCAAACCTAAAACCACATAAGTTTTTGTCTCATAGCAACAGACTAGAGAGGCCACCATATACGTTTATTTTACATGCTTGATGTCTGAAGAACAATAGATAAGCTGCTGCCTATCATTCAAGGAGTGTTTCAAAGTACTTTCTATAAACAACAAGACTATTTCAATGGCTGAATAAAAAGGTTTAATGCATTTTGCTTAACTTATTTTTTAAGTACTTCCAGGAGCTGGCCCGGTGGTGCAGGGGTTAAGTTGGCACATTCAGCTTCGGCGGCCCAAGGTTCACTGGTTTGGATCCCAGGTGTGCAACATGGCACTGCTTGGCATGCCGTGCTGTGGTTGGCGTCCCACATATAAAAGTAGAGAAAGATGGGCACGGACCTTAGCTCAGGGCCAGTCTTCCTCAGCAAAAAGAGGAGGATTGGCAGCAGATGTTCACTCAGGGCTAAACGTCCTCAAAAAAAAAAAAAAGAAAAGAAAAGAAAAAGAAAAAAGAAAGAAGTTCCAAAATATTTCATTTTACTTGTTATAAAAAATCGGATTGAAAGTTGAAACCACTCTCCCCACCAAAATTTTTAAAATTAACTCAGAGTAATACAGAAGAATGATTAACAAAGTCTTAATATATCTAGAGTGCTGGCTGAATGCCAAATTTAGGACAAACGTGGGTAAAATTCCTTTAAAAGGAATCGTCCCTCATTAAGTTCACTTCTAGGAATCTAAGAAAATACTGGCAAATCCTGTGACTCTCCTGATTGACTTTGGGTAAAAGATAAACTTTAATTCACTTTAAGTGGAAAATTTACTAATAAGAATATTGAAAGACATAACTCTAAACTCTGAACCTGATTTAGAAATAGCTACTTTTCCCCCAGTCAGGACAGTTTAGCTCGGAAGCTGCGATGGGAAAAGAGTAGGGATTGTGAGTTTACTGGTGTATTTGTTTCTCGTAGTTACTGTAACAATTGGCCACAACTTTAATGGCTTAAAACAGCACAAATTTATTCTCTGATCATCTTGAAGTCTGTGTTATATAGAGTAAAATCGAAGTGTCAACAGAGCTGATTCTGTTACCAAACCAATGTGGGTCAGCTTCTTGGTGAGTTGAAACCAGAGTCTTCACCAGAAATAGTTGTCACACAAGGTAAAGTTTATTTTTTCCAAATAAGGAGCCCACAGGGAATTATTTCCCAAAGATGGGGCTCCCTCTGCCCGGGGAATCACGGATGGGGCATGAATATTCAAAAGGGAGAGGTGGAGATTTGCTTGCGCAGGTTCAGTTGGAAAACACGCTTCCACATACATCATGTGTTTTAGTAATAAGGCCTAAACTCCTCCTGGGGTGGAGATCCTAAGGTTAAAATGAAGCAAAGGTAATCTCTTGGGCACATTTTGCCCCATCTGCACAGGCATCGTTTTTGTGGTGGCGCTCAGTCTGGTTCAGGGTGGTTGGTGATTTCGTCTCTTAACATCACAACAACAACAACAAAAAACAATTTGGAGAAACAGTTAAATCTCCTTTGACATCCTTGGGGCAATTAGCTGGTGACAGTTCCTTCCGAAGGCTCTGAGAGGATCATCTGTGGCCTTGCATTTTCTGCTTTTACTAGCTGCCTATACTCCTTGGCTGGTGTCCTTTCCGCCACCTTCAAAAAGTCTCTCTCCATTCTCTGCATCTGTCATCACATCACTTTCTCCTCCGATTCTGACTGCCTCCTGGGTCCCTCTTATAAGGGCCATCTAGATTACAACAGACCTATCCAAATAATCTAGGACAATCTCTCCATCTCAAGATCTTTAACTGAATAACATTTGCAAAGTCCTTTTTACCGTATAGGGAAATATTTACAGGTTCCGGGGTTTAAGACATGGATGTATTTGGGGGACCATTAATCAGGCTACTGCAGTTAATTTGTTCTCTGTTTAACTGCTTTGAATTTCTCTTCTTCCCCAAGGAGTATTTCCTCACAACATCCCCCCTTTTCTATGTGCATATTCCCTTTTCTATGTTTGATGCTATGGAGGGGTCCTAGACTTGTGAAATTGGCTTTTCTAATCTTGAAAAAAATTGCATAAGGCCATTTGGCACTACATGTTGAATTTTCACAATTGTTTTACTTTGGGACCTAGCTGTCATCTGAATTTTAACATTCCCTATGTATAAAAACTTGGAGAAAGAGCGTTTCAGGCACAGGGAAGAGTATGTTCAAAAACTCTGTGGCATGTACAAGCTTGATAATTTTAAGGAAATTAAAGAAATTTGGGGGGACTACATTAGAGTTGCCAGACCAACTACAGGATACGCAGTTAAAATGAATTTCAGATAAGAAAACAAATATTTTATAGTATAAGTATGTCCCAACATGGTCCATACTTATATTTAAGACAGAGGATTTTTTAAAATTTGAGATTTAAATTTAACTGCATGTCCTTTTTTTCTTTCTTCCTTTTTTGATAACATGGCAACCGTGGACTCACTCATGTTAGATAAGAGTCTGTGTGGTTGATAATGTGAGAAGAAGTTGGAGTTACCTTGTGTAAGGGCTAGAGGCCAGGAGAAAATGTTTGCATATTTTCTATATATAATTCAAAGCCACTGGAAGTTTTTAAACATTCAAAGTGATAGATAACAATCTTCTATAAGTTCCAAGATAATTGCACTGTTGTCTTTGTGGGAGGTAAATCAGAAAAGGACATGCTTGAAAGCAAGGAGATGCTATGAGTAGCTGGTTGACCAGTCTTGGTGAGAAATAGTGGTGACTGGAATTTGGGAGATGATGAGAGTGGAGCAAAGTGTCATTTAATTGGGGGCAAGCGTTCTAACTTAACTGGTAACATGGTGATAGTAATCAGGGAGATAACGCAATAACCTAGGTTCAAATAGAGTAAAAAGATGATTGGGAAAATCTTCCAAAACTTCAAACCTGAGTATGCGAAGCAGTGGGCAAGAACTACTCTTCTTCTGTAAAAATTGACCCTAGGGAAGTGACGTTTCTCTCCAGTAAGGAAAGACCGTAAGAAGGAAATAAAGCTTCTGTATCTGTATCATTTCTTGTATGTGGAGGAGTTACAAGGGTATTAGCATGCTTCTTTAAGAAGATGCTATTTTTCACCTATTATAAAGGTGCTTGGGATATATTGTATTTTACTAGTTAATCAGCAGATCTCTAGAAATCAACTGCTTAAACTTCAACACCATTTGGAATAGAAATTCAATTTTTGCCTAATTTTTATTAGATTTTCTTTCAAGTGGATTTTATCACCGAATGTGCTATTAATTTTGCCTTTTTAAAAATTATCGGAATATTTAGCAGACAGAATTCAAATTTTAAAAAATACTGATACCCACTAGGGTTGGCCCAGCAGCATAATGGTTAAGTTCATGTGCTCCACTTTGGTGGCCCAGGGTTCACAGGTTTGTATTTCAGCAACACTTGTCAAGCCACACTGTGGAGGCATCCCAAATAAGAGGCATCCCAATAAAATAGAGGAAGATTGGTACAGATGTTGGCTCAGGAACAAGCTTCCTCAAGCAAAAAGAGGACGATTGGCAACAGATGTTAGCTCAGGGCCAATCTTCCTCACACAAAATATTGATACACACAGAAATATCGATACCTATGAACAGTACGATTAGAGGAAGGAAACATAGTGGATTGTCCCATCCTAGAGTTAATACAGTGTCTACCGTATTCTCCTTGATTTTCGAAAACTGTAATCTCTTGCAGTTTTTCCTCCTGTCATTAATTGGAGCAACAGATCTCTCTTCTCCAACAAAGATAGCCCTGTTACACTTGCATCGCAGTCTGCATTGCTAAGTCAAGAGCAATTAATCACCAAGAGTTATTTTTTTCCTTTTCTTTCTTGTCTCTGTCCAGTTACTTTTTCCCTCTGAGTTAGTTGAACATACAGTTCTGAGTATAAACTTCATGAAACACTGATGTTCAGTAAACAATTGTTTCATAAATAGACTAACAAGCTTCAAGGATTTAATATTATTGACTATGATGAGTCTTTGGAAAAAAAATCACTAGGACACAAAACTAACACACAAGTTAGTTTCACTGCCACTCCATAAAAGAGTATGAATTTTTTACCAGATTGTGGTTAGATTGTCCAACTTTCTTTTTGTCAAAGCATCCATAATTTTTGCTGTTTGAAAATATTTCCCTAATTCAAAATATAATTAATTGTTAATCATTTTTTTGGTTGTTGTTTTTCCCAATGACTTAACTTTTAATGTTAACTCACTATAATGATGTGTGAGATTGGCATGTCCTTTGATACATGGCAATTATATAAATGCTTATAAAATTTTATCTTCAAATAATTTATGTTATCTTATATGTCAAATGTTCAGCTAACATTAAAAATATATTTTATTGTTAATAATGGGTTTTTATTACCACTTTTTAACATAAAACAGATTATGAGTGCATCAGATTACCTAATTTAAAGCCTATTTACATCTCATTAATATTACCTCTGCAACTAGTAAGGTTACTATAATCTGATGCCTGAAAGTTAGAAAAACTGTAGCACTTTTTTGTTTTATATTTTGTATGTTATGTAATCCAGAATTTTTCTGGGATCCATCTAATCGTTCCGCTAATAAAGGTGTGCACTGCCATGAGTTAAGCATCAAATTTCCTTTAGGTCTTTAGAAAGCTTTAACCTGTGTCTCCGTGAGCACAGTCAAGGCTTTCGTCTCTATCTGATCCTATTTTGACATCTGTCAGTTATACCAATGGCCAAATTAGTTTTACTTGAAACTATAGTCTATAAAATATTAGACCTATTTGCTGAGAATCTATTTTATTTCCTTCCTATCAAATTATAGCTAACTCTCACAACATGGTGGCTATGCTAAGACTTAGAAAAATTAAAAAATTCAGCTAGTAAATAATAGCACTGGAATCTCAGTCTAGGTCTTTCCACCATGTAAATTTTGACTACCTTTCTACTAGATCCCATGGATTTCATTATATCAAATGTATTTAGTATAAAAAGAGACATTGAGCAGTTTACTATCAGATATAGAATTGCTATATCTCTTAGCTGTTCACTCTTACTAACCCTTAAGATTTTCAAAACTTCCTAACAATATGATTTTAAAATGTTTCATCAGCCTTCTCAGATTTATAGATTTCTGTCACAAATTATATTATTATGAAAGGATTTCTCTGTGTTAAAATTCAGTTGACATTAGAGTGGTTGGATTAGCCTTCTGAGACTAGTCAATCACATATCAACCAACGATTCTCCCACATTCAGCAATTCTATCAATAAACAGGGTGATTTATTGAGAACTAAGAATTCAACAGAAAATAAAGAGCAATGCATCTGTCTCTTTACGGAATCAATATATATTTTATGTTATTGGATAAAATAAAGTACTAAGACACACCAATTGATTTGAATACATATTATTTAAGTCTACTCTGGGTAATTAAAATCATTGATCGCTTGAACATAAAATATATTGGTCAAATAAAAGTGTGTCTTTCAGTAACTATCAAATGTGCAGATAAAAAATTAGGAGACTTTCAAAGTCTACTGACAGGAGATAGGCATATAGAGTTAATGGACTGTGATCCCTACAATCCATCAATTGTCACATAGCTTCTATCTAGTGATAAAATCAATGCAATCACTTCCAAATACACAGCATTGCTTCATTGAGAGCTCTAACCTCAATATGTCATCACACAGGTATTTAAACATCAGGCAAGATGTAGAAAAGCTTTAAGTGGGTTTGAACTTGTAAAACCTGACAAAAGATTTATATATTTTACAGATTTGTTTTCTTCTAGTTCAGTACACAGTTTCAGAATATATCCATCCATCAACGGTTCTTCTTCAAATGGTTGTGAATAAATTGTAGCCAAGAATTTTACTACATGTTCCAGTGACTAGTTAAATGAAGGCTCTGACTTAAAAAAAGATAGGAAAAATGTATAACTTCCAGAGGACAGAGATAAGCTTTCTATCCAGTATCTATTGTTAAGATATATGATTTTGAATTTTAAAATTAAAGTCATCTTAAAACATTTCTCTTTGTATAATATAATTTTCTGCATCAACACTCTCCAAAAGCAGTGACCTAAACTTATAGATGGGCTTAGAATGAATTTAAATTGAAACCCAATTTATATAGTGTGGGGAAATTTTAGTTCTAGAATAATCTATTTTGGTTGAATGTGCTAGGAATAAGAATTATTGTATAAACCTCACACACAATTTCTAGTATAGCAAATACAACTGCTATTTGGAAAAATTGTTGGTCCTCTGATCGTTAAATTGGAAGAAGATTGATGTATTTCCGTGCCCCTGGGGTTAAGGTGTTATTTCATCAGTATTCATGGCTAAAACTAGAGAATTCTCTTCTAGTTAATTCAAAATTTATTCAAATGTAGATGCACAGGATACATGAGTAACACAGCATATGATTAAGATAATGGTATTCTTTATTTTTTGTAACTTTATGATTTTCTCTGTGCTTTCACATGGTATCTTAATTATGTCAAGAATATTAATATATGCGCTGTTGGTGAGGTTGGGAGCACTGTAAGAAGGCCATTGGCAAATCCAATCAGTTCTCCAATTTAGACAACTTAACCTCCTAAACACATTTTATTTAATTCTTCCAGTTTAATAAACCGGATGAACAAGGAGTATAATTTGTATTTCATAGAGAAAACAGGACAAACTTGAGAACATTGATTGGACCAAATTTGCTAGATATTTATCAAAAGGATTACATAGAAAGTCTCTGATTCTTGGTCCTGTTCTCATTTATTTTTATTACACTGTCTACCAAGAAAATGCTAACTGGAAATTTTTGACATTCCTTTTCAGAAGACGCTTTTTGTCTATATGACTAATAAACATATAATACAAGCAAAATCATCTACACTTGGGAGCATATCACTGTACTCACGTATATAAGTTCTTATAAGATAAAACAATTGCATTAATGACTGGACAGCATGCACACTTTAGACAATTAGAATTTGTAGAAGTATCTGGAAACTAGAGTTTAGGTTTAAAAAAAAGAAATATAAAAAAAATTTGGTAATAAACATTAGTTCTTTGATATTTTCAAAAGTTTTATGTTTAGAACATTTTCCATTATAAAGGTAGAAATAAAACTTTGTTTTGAATGTTAAAAGTAAAATAACTTAGACTCTACAAATCTCGCTTTATTTCATAGAACACATGAACTATTTTAAGATTACCTTCTCTATAGTGTTGGCATAATTACACTATAACAGAAAACATTAGGGAAAATATAACAAAAAAACTGGAAAGCTTTTAAATGAAACAATATATAATGCCATTTCATACGTATGTAGAATAAAATATAGGAAATCAAAAAGGATGTTTTAACTTTTGAGTATTTGGAAAATGTATAATACATTTTATCTTGATATGATTTTCTTGTCTTTAAAATGCTTATTATTTATTTCTCTTAAAATTTAAATTCATATTCTAAAATATTTTACACACACTTTATAACTTCTTTCCAAATAGTATGAAAGCATAATTTTGATTATTACTATACTTCCTTTTCCAACGTAACTAAAAATACAAAGGCAACTTTAAATGTTCTTCCTGTTTAAAGCATTCAAATAAAATGTTACTATATAAGTTTATTTTGGAATAAAATCTGCCACTTACAAAATTAGGTAGAATTTTAATAAACATATCTTTGGTTCAGTTATCTTGATTTTATCTAATTTTGGATTTAAATTCTTATGCAATTTTCTGACAATAATTATAGATATGAATGACATTACACTCAACACTTGTGAATTATGCACTGGCTCTGAAAACATCAGCCCCAAAATAACCCACGTCACTTCCACTAACATTTCATTGGTCATACAAGTCAGAGATAATATGAGACTTCCAGTTTCCAGTTCAAATTTAAAGAGTTTGGAAGTCATCACTCCCATCCTCATAACCAGAAAAAAAGGTGAAAAACTGAAAGTCAACAACTCTCTTAAATCCATTAGGTAATTAAGATCATAGGGCAAACTGTGGCCCTGAAAATTAGAAAGGAAGGCAAATACAGAAATTATAGCTTCTCAGGGGCAGAAACTGCCACTAGAGCCAGCATGAGCAGTAATAGCTAAAGAGTAATTGACTAACTGCTGGAGACTAGTGTGGACTATCTTAAGATATAAAAACTGAAGAAGACCAGTCTTAGGAATCTCCTGCATTTTTGTAGTTTTCCCTCCAGGAGCGTCACCAGGTTTTCACTGTGAGGATCTGAGAAAAATGCCCTCCTGCTTCCAATAGAGGGAGGAGAAGAGTAACCATTTGGAGTATGCTCAGAGAATTCTGTTCTCCTTAACAAAGACGTGCCCGTAAGGGAAACTATTTTTCCACAGTCTAACCAAAGTGAGTTTTATGAGAACCTAACCAGTGTAGAAGAAGGGAGTCCCGTCTAGCCTTCCTGTCTTACGTATGGAGTGAAAAAGAAAAGACGGAGGAGCACTTGTGAAGGTCACAGCTCAGGAGCCCAGGCTTCCCAGAAGACTTAGACCCAGCTTGATCATAGGGCTATAGAATATTTCCCCCGCCCCCAGATCTTAGTACCACACCAACCAACTCCTATATAATAATTGGGAATTAAGGCTGAAAAGAGCTGCAAGACTCAGACTCTATTTAAAAAGGATTCTCAAGGGAAACCCAAGCCAACAGAGGAGACAAAAACAAAACCAGTAGAAGAAATTTTAGCCTCTCGCATCTGCAGCGAACGTAAACATTAAACACAGCATAACTAGCCAAATAAACATGACACCTCACACCAAGAGCCTATTTACCACGGTTCCTAAAGTTAATATTATTGATTTTGAAAATTGATTTTTGAAAATTCATAAGAATAAAGTGTATCACTAGGAGTTGTGCCAAGTATATGTGTGTATGAATGCATTTATTTAAACAAATTAACAGATGAAAAAATCACTGCATGAATTAATAGGTGGAGCATTTTAAAACCTATAAAATTCTGATACTTTCTGACAAATATACATCCTTCCTTATGGATGCAGTAGTTTGTAATGTTAGCGTGTAACAGTTTTAAGTGATTTACATTCGTCTGAAAATGTCCTGGCTAATCATGGATTATATATGACCTTACTTTATTGATCTTAAGGGGACTTTTCCTTAACCCAAGCAAGTTATTAGTCAGAGAATATTGGTTTTTGCTATCAACTGAATGTGTTGCCGCCAAATTTATGTGCTGAAATGTAATCCCCAACGTAATCGTATTTAGAGGTGGGGCTTTTGGGAGGTGGTCAGGTAATGAGGGTGGAGGTCTCATAAATGGGATTAATGCCCTTTTAAAGGAGACCTCAGAGAACACTCTTGCCCTTTCTGGCATGTGAGAACATCTCAAGAAGACAACCATCTATGAACCAGGATGCAGGCCCTCACAGACACTGACTCTATTGGCAGTTTGATTTTGGACTTCCAGTCTCTAGAACTATAAAAAGATAAAAATGTTTATTGTTGGAACCATCCTATCTATGGAATTTTGTTTATAGCAGTGCAAATGGACTAAAATAGAAATTGGTTCTAAGAAGTGGGGTGCTGATGTAAAAAACACCTAAAAGTATGGAAGAGCTTTGGAACTGGGTAACGGGTAGAGGCTGGAAGAGTTTTGGGGGGTACTAGAAAAAGCTTACATTGCCAACAACAGACCTTTCAAGGCAATTCTGATGAGAGCTCAGAAAGAAAGGAGGAGAGCTGTAGAGAAAGCCTCAAGTTTCTTAGAGAATATTTATGTACTCCTGAGCAGAACATTAGTAGAAATAAGAGTAAAGGCTGTTCTGATGAGGTCTGATGCAGAAATGAGGAACGTATTATTGGAAGCTGAAGACAAGGCAATCCTTGTTATAAAGTGGCAAAGAACTTGGCTGAATTGTGTTTGTGTTCTACTGTTTTGTGGAAGGTAGAAATTGCAAGCAATGAAACTGGATATTTAGTTGAAGCTATTTCTAAGCAAAGTGTTGAAGCTGTGACTTGGCTTCTCTTGACTGCTTATAGTAAAATGTGAAAAGAGAGAAATGACTTAAAGATGGAATTGTTAAGAATAAAAGAAGCAGAACTTGAAAATTTGGAAAATTCTCAGCCTATCCATATTGCAAAAAAATGAGAAGACTAAGGGTCTGGCCAATTAACCATTTGATAAGGAGATTTGCGTGGGTCAGCCATCTCGACAGAAGCCAGGAGCTCTTGTTGAAGGCGATGGAAGAAGTACCCCCAAAGGCAATTTAGAGATCATCAGGCTGCCACTCTGATCACAGGCCCAGAGTGCATGGGCCTATAAGGGAGAGTGGGTTTCAAAGGAGGGACCACACCTGTGAGACCCAGATGCACATTGTCCACATACTGCCAGGCGCTTTTATACTATGGGCTCTGCTTCACTCTCTGACATCATGCTCTGCTCCTCAGCTGTCCCAGGTGTGGTTCTGGAGGGGCCCAGTGCAATGCAGGCCACAGTGGCTTCCCCTCAGTATTGCACAGGCAGCAAACTTTGGCAGCTTCCTCGAGGCACCATCCTCCACTGATAAGCAGAGTGCAGGAGCCCAGAGGGGCATGTCTGCTTCTACCTAGATTTCAAAGGATGGGGATACCCATCAGACTGGTGGGACCAGGCAGAGAGCCACTAGAAGGCTGTCCCACTGAGTCCTGGGAGTGACATTGCCCCCCCAGTGGTCCTTGAAGGCACAGCATTGAGCCAAAGATGATCACTCTTGGGATTTAAGGTTTTGTGTTGTTTGCCTCATTAGGTTAGAGACTTACTTGGGACCTGTAACTTCTTTCTTTTTCCCTATTTCTCCCTTTTGGGATGGAAATGTCTATCCTATGCCTGTCCCACCACGTATTTTGGAAGCATATAAATTACTTGGTTTCTCAGATTCACGGTAGGACAGCAATTTACCTCCGGACAAATGCTATCTTGAGTCTAACTTACCCATATCTGATTTTGATGAGACTTTAGAATTTTGAGTTGATGCTACAGTGAGCTAAGACTTTTAGGGCTGTTGAGATGGATTTCGCAGGTAAGAAGGACATGAATTTTGGGGAGACAGAGAAAAATGCTAGGAACTGAATGTTTGTGCCCCTCCCAAATTCATACGCTGAAACTTATTCCCCAATTTGATGGTATTTGGAAATGGACCTTTAGAAAGCAATCAGATCTTGAGAGCAGGGTCCTCAGGAACGTAACTAGTGCCCTTATAAAAAGAGACCCCAGAGAGCTCCCTTTCCTCTGCTGCCATGTGAAGACACAGTGAGAAGACAGCCACTTAGGAACCAGAAAGCAGATCCTCACCAGACACTGAATCTGCCTGTGTCTTGATCTTGGACTTCCAGACTCCAACTACAAGAAATAAACGTTTGTTCTTTAAGCCACCCAGTATATATTTTTGTCATAGCCAGAATGGACTGTCAGTATCCTATTTACTCATTCCTTCCATCAATTCACTTAAAAGCAACACAGAATTTCATCATTCCTTTCTCCCACCAGGATCCCAAAGCTTAAACTCATGCTACCTTTAAAGGAAAATAAAGAAAATAGAAGAACATAAATTAACGGCATATAGAAATTAAAAAGACAAAATATGGCACTTCAAAAGATAAAATTGACATTTAACCTTTAATCAACTTAGATTAACTTACATATCTGCTTTTTCCTTTGGAAAGCTTGTTCTGTCTCTTTCTTTTTCTCTGTTTTTCTGTGTCTGAATCTCTCTCTGCCTCTCTCCCACTGTTTGCCTTTCTCTCCTGTTCTCTTCATTCTTTATTTACTGGAAAATAATAAGACAATAAGAAACCATGTACTTCAAAATTTGCTCTTCTGGTTTTACCCTACAATGAATCTACACCAAACTGTTATTGTTTTTATAGGTGGATAGCTTTATTTATTTAGGTATTTGGACAGAAACATAGTTAGGAAATAGTCTGCTGTGAAGGGAGCAATGAGGAAAATGTTCTATCTGGAAAAAGCTTTTATCAATTACCCTGACCAGGACATTTTATAAAATTTAAAAATAGAGTTATAGTCTCTGTGTTATAGTGAGAAAAGCTCATTGGAGAGTTATCAGAATTACCTTTTGACCATAAAAGTTAGATAAAAGTTATAAATCCTAAAAGTCAGCATTATTGGATCTCTAAGAAATTGCATTAAATCAAGGTTACATATATTAAACATAAAGCGTATCCATAACTTATTTATTACAAACCATACATTTCTATTTGTTCATGTCAGTAAAATATAGATGAGAGGTGAAATGAATTAGATATGAATCACTGCCTATTGAATGAATGCTAATGTTATAGTTATTGATTTTGCCATGATTTTTTTTTTTCCTTCGAATTCTGGGGAAAGTGTCCTCCAATTCCAGTTTAACCTTGTTATTATGTTATGTTCTGTGAATGTGTATTTACGTTATTGGGTCTTCCTGTCTATTAGATCCTTTACAAGTGTACCCTGAGCACCTATTGTAACCTTTAGCTCTGAAAGTCTACTATTATTTTTTTTTAAGTACAGCTGATCAGTTTAAGAATCAAAGATCCTGGTACATAAAAAAAAACTAATGTCCTCTGGTCATTAAGAAACTTGAACAAGCTGAGAAGGCAAGACCAAAGGGAAGGCAACTTGAAAATCACGTGAGGTTACGGATCTTATCTTTGGTAGTGGTCTATTTCTGGCAATGCTTGACTAGTTTCAGATCAACTCTTCCTCTTAAAAATCTTGACTAAGTATAATTATCTTATGTATGAAGGCAATGGAAAGCTGTGAAAATTGTGGAGGGCTGCAATCTTGGATTGGAGGAAAGTGCAGAGTGTTCGAGGCCACTTTTCCATTTGAAATGATTACTGATTCAGAAAGTGAAAGCAGTAGCAACAGGCTATGAAGCTGAGCAGATTTCTGCAGTCTCACGGGACCTTGAGGGTCTGCTTGAGATGAAGACTGAAAAAATTCCAGGTTATTGATTGGGACTCCGAATGGTCCAAATCAGAATGAAAGGTGAAGCATAAATAGATCACCAAGTCACAAAACACTAAAGCCTGACCACATCATCTTGGTCTCCTACTGGGAGAATGACATGGGACTGCTACTATGCAGAGGACAGCTGCCTGCCCCAAGGAACCATAAATCTTCTCTGAAGGAGGATGACAACCAGAGCCTCACATTCTCTTCATTATTTTCATTTAAAGGAAGTCCATAATTTAGTAAAACACAACCAATCTTAGAAGAACACAAAACTTTTTTAATTTAATTTTATTTTTTTGGTGAAGAAGATTGGCCCTGATCTAATCTTCCTCTTTTTGCTTGAGGAAAATTGTTGCTAACACCCAAGCCAATCTTCCTCTATTTTATTTAGGATGTCATCAGCAGTGCTAGGTTGGCACTTGGGATCCAAACTGAGGAACCCCAGGCCACCAAAGTGGAGAACATGAACTTAACCACCATGCCACTGCGCCAGCCCCCAAAGCTTATTTTAAAAGAAGAAAAATTCAAAATATTAAGCGATGAATGATATTTTAAGACAGCGTTTTCAGACATGGACTTTAAAATAACTATGACAAATAAGTCCAAGTATATAAGAGACAAAAGAAAACATTGGCAGAAATTATAAAGGAAAAGCAAATAGGAATTCTAAAAAGAAATCTGATAACTTCAATTACAAATGCAATAGATTTAACAGCAAATGAGAGATAATGGACTGAAAAATAGATTTAAAAATATTCACAGTGAAGAATAGAGAAGCAGTTGTATGGAAAATACAGAAGAGATCACATGAGATATGTAGAAAAAAATGAAAAGACTAACAAAAATGTAAATACTTTTGCACAAGAGAAGAGTTAAGAGTGGGACAGAATCAACTAAGGAAGAGAAAATGAGGAAGAAATTTCCAAAATGGGTAGTAGAAATCAAGTAACATATTAAGCAGAATATACACAAAGAAGGCCATATCTAAGCCCATAAAAGGAAAACTGCTGAAAATTAAGATGTGAGTAGGTTTGTCTTCCATATTTTTCTTTCTTTTATATTTGTATCATCTACTTTTTATTCCTTTGTTTAGTCATTGCTGCCTTATTTTGTGTTAATTATTTTTTTATATTTTTAAAATATATATTGGAGTTTTTTTCAGGCTTTACAATATGCATTCTTTCTCTATGACAGAGTTCCATTAGCTAATTTTATATTATTTTAGCTATAAGATAGAAGTCTTACAAGAGTGTATTTCCATTGACCCTAGCCTGTTATCTTTACTACTGTTGACCTTTATTTTACTCTTTCATATATAGCCATCCCATAATATATTTTTGTGGCAAATACAAAATATATTAGTTAATTTCTCACTATTTTGTAATAGTTAAATATATCCCCAATGGGGAATAATAGATACATATCCTGAGAAGAAAGCAGTCTGTTTGTACAAGAGTTTAGTTTGACCAACTTGAAAATGGGAAAACAAACTTCAAACACATGGGTTCTCTGATGAGTTTTATTATTTTTGTTAATCAGTCAACTATATTTTAAAGAAATTCAACAATGAGAAAAACAAGCTTTAAATGTATGACGTATTTGCTATTTCTCATGCTCTTCGTTTCTGTGTTTATTACTATACTGAAATATCCTTTCTGTTCACTCATTATATTCATCCTTTCCAGGAACCAAAAAACTTTTTCTTGGTAGTAAGTATTTTAGAGTATTATAGTCTATATCACAACCACTCAAGTGTGCTGTTTTCTGGCGAATGCAGCACTAAACCATAAGTAAATGATTATGTTTAGCTGTTTGCCAGCACAACTTTATAAAAATAGGTGGACAGCTTGGGGTGACGCTGCTCTTTTACATTATATCTTTGAGCATATTTGTAATTACTGTTTTAAAGTTTGTATCTGGTAATGTTTAGACCCAGGTCATATCTGGACCTATTTCTATTGACTGTTTGTATTTTCCTGCTAATGCGTTACATATTTCTGCTGCTTCTCATGTCATAAATACATATTAATTTTATGTTGGTCATTGTAGATATCATGTTTTTGAAAGTTGAGAATTTGATTGTCTTTCATGAAGAGTGTTGAATTTGTTTTGGAAGGCAGATAACTTCTTGGCAAATGAATTTGCTTGTCTGGCAGCTTATATTTAAGTTTTGTTAGTGAGAGTTACTCCAGAGCTAGGGTCATCCTATTGCTAACGGAACCCTTTGGGGGACCTCAGTTGCGTGTGTGGCCAGCCCCGTTGGTTGTTCCCCTCTGGCTTGTGCATGCCTCTGTGTCTCAGTGCAATGTAGCTTGTGGAATCTCTATGGAGCTCCCAGATACCTAGTAATTGTTTTCTGCCAAGTCTTGCCAGAATCTCACCCTTTGCACACACAACTGAGTATTCCTAGAATATCTTTTTTTTTTTGAAAAGGTAATAAGGTGTTTATTAAAACTCTTTTTCACCCAGAGGCAATTAAAATTTATCATTTAAAACTTAGCTCACTATATAAAGGGGAGACTGGGGTTTTAAAAACTGTGCAAACATTGACAAAAGGATGGAGACAGACGAGGTCGAGAGAGGGGCATCCCTAGGTGCCGTGTGTCTCCCCTCTCCCAAGGCCAGGAGCGGCAGCAGGGTGAAAATCCAGGGTACCCCCAGCCCCTGGCACAGCTCAGCACACAGGCCTCTCCCAGTGGAGCAGTGCCAGAGAAAGAGCCCTCTGTGGCATGTGTTCATTGCACAGCCTGGATGTGCATCCTGCTCATCTCACTCCCCCCCTGCTGAGGCTGTACCCCCTGGCCGCTTGCTGAGAATGGAGTTCCCCCTATGCAAATTTTTAAAGCTTTGTCTGTATTCCCATAAAACTTTACAAAAACAGGTGGCCAGCCAAGGAACCATCATTTACCCACCATTTCTCTAGAACATAAAATTATATGACTCAATATTTCCACCCTTCCTAAACCACATTCAAATCCTGGTATTACTGTATATTAAAAATGCTACTTGGAATAAGCTATTTAAGTTTTCTAAGCTATTTAATTTTTCTGATACATAAAATAGTTACGATAGAAGAGCCTGATAAGGTGGTTGTGAGAATTAAATTAGATAATTCATGTTGTACAGTCCTGGTACTGACAAATAACAAAAATAAATAATGTTAACCACTATTATTTATATTATTTTTATGTTATTATTTTTGTTATGCCTTTACTGTTATTTGCGTTTTATCTCTGACATGGGAAAAATATAATGCTATATTTACTTAGGAATGCCTCAGATCCTGATTGGTGTAGGGGTGGGGAGATCTGAGGCTGAGAAAGACTTTCAGACGCTATCTGACCTGGAATAGCATGATGTTTAAATCCATATAAAAATGGCAGATTTTTTTTAATGTCACACAAAAACAATATCATTTTTCTTATTCTATCTCAACTTCCTATTGGTCTACTATAAATTTAACTTTCTAAACTTGGATTAATTTATAAATTTTAGAAGATTAGCTTCTCCTCTATAATTTAGGATGACTATATTTACGTGATTAATATTGTAATGTCTTAGGCAAACAACATCATTCTCTTTTTTTCCATTCACTCTAAAATTTCTTGATCCACAGTGACCAAAACTGCATGCACATTACCATTCTCTTTGTAATTTTTTTCACCAGGATGGAAACCATATAGAGTAGCCTTTCATACTCATAAGCTTTTCAAAACCTTACGAAGTGTAAATGGCTAATTAATTCCATAAAACATAACAATGTGGTTTACAGCCAAAGGAACTTGCCATTACCAGCTCTAACACTGAATAAAAATCATTAAGGCAATATAGAATAATTCACACAGTTAAGAAATACGTCAATCAAATCGTATGTAAATTAGCTTATAAATATGCTCACACAAACATTTCTTTTACTTACGTTGACAACTGAATTTAAGTCTATGTACTTCTATGTCAAAATCATATACTCTCATAAATATGAGTTCTGAATAATCCAGTAAGCTTGTCCTGAGAGTTTTGAGGTATTCTACTGTACTCTAATTTGAATGAGAAAAATTTCACTTAAAATCAGATAAAAGCTTGTGATGGATTAGCTGACCTTGAAACCATACATGAATAAGCATTGAGTTAAAGTAATCTTACCCGGAATATCATTCTGGGGATACATGAATATTCAGTTTCACAAATATGTAGGACTCAAATCTTCAATATAAATTCAGATCAGATAATTTTAGATCGGATGCATGTGAAGTGAATTTATTAGACAATTATGATTTTGTTCAGTCATATACTTTTGTGAAAACATCTTATTATGTGTTAATATAACATCAATGTGGTCCAGTTAGTCACTTTTAGTCTCTCTCTCACTATATATAATATGATATACAAAGTTATATCCATATTATACATTATATCATATTCATGTCTAGTAGATGTATATAAGTATATAATATTTAATATAATATATGACATTATTTACATATCTATATTCATCTTATACGTTAATAATATACATTGATATATTAGATGCATAAATTAATACATATAATGGATATAATCACGTCTATCACATATATGCATAAATATGTATATGTAGAGAGAGAGAGGGACAGAGACAGAGACAAATAGAGATAAAATTTAATAGACACTATTCCAAGTAGACAGTTCAAACAAATTATATTTCCACAATTACAGCCTTATAGAAACGGTTATAATCTAATAGAGACTTTTTTAAACTTATGATCCTATAGATTAATCATTTAAACTAAAATACATTTCCTTGGAATAATATTAATTACTACTATTGCTTTAAGAAATATTTGGAGAGTCAATGTAAGAACTTGAAGAGGTATCAACAATTTCTTCCAAAGGAGGAACTAGGTAAACGAAGTAGTTTTATGGAAAGAGTCATTACTGCTTTTAAGGTCTGGATTATTTCTATTCTCTATAAACTGTTTCTAAGTATATCATATTAGAGAGGACTGATAAAAAGTCTTTAATTAGTCTACTTTTCATCCAACATCCTAAGTAAAATTACAGACAGTAAATTCTGAATTAATATTTATAAAATATTGGACATAAAAAAAGTCAATGTTATTCATACATAAAATAGACTCTTATTAACGACCTTGAACAATTGAAGGATAATTATATGAGGATTAGAACTGAATTCAGAAAATAGCATACCTAGAGAGAAATTATATGAAAGTCATCACAGATAAATGATCTGAAAAAATAAAATTGCAACATATCTTATTTGTATTATCACATGAATATTTAAAATTATAGCACATAATAGCGTGAAGAAATGCTACCTGTAGATTATCTTAGTTGTAAATTGTTACATGATTTTGGACAATTGTCAATACTTATCAACAGTCTTGAACTAATCTGATAGGAACACCCTGTAATTCTATTTCTTACAATATATTTCAAGGGCATAATTCGAGAGAATTGTCCAATGTATATATGAGGATGATATTGCAATATATATGTAAAAATATATTACCTAAATATCTAATGATACAATAATGATCACAATGATGATAGAAGCTAATATTTTTCATATACTTGCTATTTACTGGCATTATATATTGTCTCACTTAAGTTTTATAACAACCTCATTTTGTAGTTATGAGAATCAGAAAGCTAAAATAATTTGCTATATATTGGAAAAGCATGAGGATGTAATTTAAAATCAAATTTCTTTATTTCACATTAATCATTTTTATTGCATCCCATAAAATATTAATTAATACATTATTTATATATTTTCTAATGATTATGTGTGCTACTATACAACCTTTAAAAGAAAGAAGACTATATAATGATTGGGGAAAATTCTTATGGTATGTTATTATTATATTATAAACCTACAAAAGCATGTTAAATTGAATATGTTGCATAACTCTATTATATATAATCTGCTTCCCATCTGAATTTACGCAACATTGCAATTCATACATGTGTGTTATGCATGCCTCTGTGTGTGTGTATAGATAGAAAGAGAGGGAGAGAGATCAGTGAATTAAAATCAGCACATCCCTGCCTTTGTGGAATTTATAGTCTTTGAGAGAAAATAGACAGTATTTATAAAAACTAATGCATTTAAAATACTCATTTTTACATTCATATAAAGTGACATTCATATAAGTGACAGGCAAAAATAAAACAAAGTAGGGGGAAAAATATGTGACCTAAGGAGGTGGCGTTTTGTAGAGAGCAAGCAGCGGAGAGTTTTGGGATAAGAGTTGCCCAGGATGATTAGGGTGGCCTGGGTGAAACTGGCGGTCAGACAGGCCTTTGTGATAAAGGGTCATGCGTGACCTTGAAGGAGTGCAATAAGGTCATGAGATTTTCTGGCAAAGATCACCCTAGGAAGAAGAAACAACAAATTCAAAGTATCTGGGATTCAAGTCTGTGTGAAATCTTCAAACACCAGCAAGAGACAATTGTGCCTGGTAAGAATGAAAGAACAAAAAAGTGCCCTATATGGAGCTGGGTCATGCAGGGCTTTGTGGGCCATTTTTGTGAATATGGCCTTTACTCTGAAATAAGACAATTTTGATGGTTCTTGAACAAAAAGTGTCATGTTCTGACATATATATAGGGTTAGTTCTCAGGAATTAAATCAATCCTGGCATCAATAAATTTAAACCAGAAAACTTCTGATCGTTTTCATGCCAGGATGTCTTATATAACAAATTATATATGCTTTGAAAATAGAATTAATATTACTAATTTCACAGATGAACTCAGATTTGTGAGTGAACAGAATAAATTTTATCTCTTTAATCATTTTTTTCCCACTTTTCAAGTTATGTGTATTAGGTTGTAAATTCCACTTAGCACCATAAATACGCTTCTGATACTCATTGATACAGCTTCAGAAAACAAATATGGAATACCTTTTATCTAGAATAATTATGATTTAAATAATAAAAAAACATGAGTAAGTGACATTAGGAGAAACAAAACAGTTTTAATAATCTGCCACTTTGTTCCTTTTGCTTAGCTTTTATAAACAACGAACTGCTCACTTAGTATTCTCTTTTTCAGTGTGTGGATTTTCTTATTGTTGTTCAGGAGGCATTAATTCATATGTTCATCATAGTTTTATCTTTCCTTTAAAAAGCTTAAGTTTTTAAATTAAGGTTTTCTTAGAGAAGTTTTAGTTTTAGAGAAAAATTGAGCAGAAAGCACAGAGTTCTCATATATCCCCTCCCCCTACACAGGGTTTCCCCTATTAATGGCCTTTTAAATTAGTGTGGTATATTTGTTGCAACTGATAAGCCAATATTGATACATTGTCATTAATTACTTAAACTTCACTCTTTTTCTCGTATATTTTATGAGTTTAGATAAATGTATAATGGAATGTATCCAATATTGCAATACCATACAGAATAGTTTCACTTTCTAAAAATCTCTTTTATTCCACCTATCCATCCTTCTCTTCCTTCTATCCCTTCTCCCTCTGTACAACTACTGATCTTTTAACCGTCTCCGATAATTTTGCCTTTTCCAGAGTATCATATAGTTGGAATGAGACACTATGTAGCCTTCTCTGATTGACGTCTTTCACTTAGCAATATGAGTTTAAGTTTCCTCCATCTATTTTCATAGTTTGATACCTCGTTTATTTTTATCACTGAATAATATTTCATTGTACGGATGTATCACAGTTTATCAATTCACCTACTAAAGGGCATTGCTTGAAAGTTTTGGCAATTATGAGTAAAGCTTCTATAAACATCCACATACAGGATTTTACGTGGACATAAGTTTTCAAATCCTTTAAGTAAATACTGAAAAATGAGATTACTGGATCATACGGTAAGAATATATTTAGTTTTGTAAGAAACAACCAAATTGTCTTTTCTTCCACGTTGTCTGTACCAGTTTGCATTCCCATCAGCAATGAATGAGAGTTCCTGTTGCTCCACATCCTCCCCAATATTTGTCATTGTCAGTGTTTTAGATAGTCCTTTCTAATAGATGGGTAGTGATTTCGCATTGTTCTCATATCATCTAATTATCTAATGACATATTATTCATCATATTTTTAAAAGCCTACTTTGGTGCCAGCACTATTCTCGAATTTAGTGATATAGAACTCCACAGGAATATCCCTGTCATTTTGTGGGGAAGAGGGAGATCAAGAAACAAGAAAATAATATACTGTGATGTTGTATATTCTAATATAGCATAAAATCTAGGATTTAACGACCCATGATATAATCTAAATAATAATAATGATATCAAGAAAATATGACTGGGATAAGGAAAACATGCAAATAGATCTGGGGGAGATTCTCTGTATCAAAAGAGAGGGACTATGATGGTGGTGTGGGTGTTAGCTGTAGAGTTGATAAATAACATTTATAATTTGGAAGACTGGCTTATATATGTGATATGAGATAGAGATAAATCAGGGGCTAATTCCAGATGTTTGGCCTGAGCACCTGGACGTGTAGTGTTGCTATTTACTGAGATGGGAAAGACTAGATCTAAGGATGAGGAAAAGCTGAAAATAAGAGTTTCCTTTGCAATATATTAAAGTTCTATAAAGACTAAAAGTTCAGCTAAAGTCACAAAAATGATCAGAAATTCAATCATTATTTCTCATTTTTCTCACAAAGTCTACCACTATTACCGGAGTAACAAGAGTAGAACACAATTTTGCTATAGAAATTCAAATTATTTCGCTGCTTGGGAAGAACAGAGGGATAAAGGAATTTAAAATTGTCTCCTTGTCTACTTATTCACATCCCTTGCCAAGACTGGTTTAATATCCAGATGCTCGAGAATAAAAAAAAAAAAAAGACAGACAAATCCTCCAGCATATCTGAGACCTGAAGATGCTGCAACACATTTTCATCTTTGCATTTCAAACTATTTCTCTTAAGAAGGCTCATTCACACTGTTTAAACACAGATGCCTTTTCAGTTAAAACTCTCCCTGTGCTGTATTTAGCATAGTTAGATATTTCCTGCGCAAATGTAATTCTGGTCTATCTCTGATTTACATTTCAACAAGATCATTCTGGCAGTTGCTGCTGGAGAATAGACTGGAGTCCCAGGAGTGAATGCACGGGCTCACACTGGTGGCTGTTGGAGAGGTTGAGAGGTACATATTGGAAAACGGTTCAAGTTAATGATGACACTGCCGAGCTGGAGAGATTCAATATGGTTGATGATCATTTGGGTGTGGTTGGGAAAGACAAGAAGGAATAAAGAATGACTCCCAGAGTTTTGACTTTGAGAAATTGGATAGATGGGAGAAGCCCTTATAGACATATTCAATTTAAAGAATCTCCACAAAATGGAATCTATCACTCATTTGGTTGCCATTTCACACTGCAGGGGACATGCTCAAAGTCCCTTTGAAAAAAATAGCAAATATGTTGAATCCTAATTGGCTTTAAAAATATTTGTCATGGATTATTTCTTTTTATTTTCATTTATTTCTATAAATAAAAAGAAAGGAACGTGTTTCATAGGTGTATATTATTTACTTGTTTATCACTTTTGGGCTTAAGAAAAATTTCTCTGTTGAGAGATTAAAAAATTTATATGCATTCTCTTATGCCACTTTAACCATTTTTATTTCTTATTTGGATTTTTAATTCAGCTTACATTAATTTGATATGCCGTGTGAAAGGACACTAATCAATTTTGTCCTCAAAATGGTTGTCATTTTATGTGAGAACTGTTTATTAGTTAATGATACAGGTTTTAATGGGTCATTTTCTGATAAATCTTGGGACATGCAAGTTAAGTGTGATATCCAGCTGGTTTTCTGGAGATGAGACCTCATTGGTTGTACTAAGAGTTAAAGTGGTCACATTTATGTTCAAATGCTGTCATTTTGGAGGCAAGCATTTCTGATACATCTGTTACTACACTCTTACAGATTAGAAATTCTTCTTCTTATTATTATTATTATTTTGCTGAGGAAGATTTGTCCTGAGCTAACATCTGTGTCAATCTTCCTTTATTTTGTAGTTGGATGCCTGCCACAGCAACGCTATACCACAGGGCTGGTCCCAGAATAGTAATGTTTTTTTAAAAATTTAATGTTTAAATATAAACTGAAACATATAAAGCATAAATATGTATTGGAAAAGGTGTAAGAATGAATTAGTGAAACATATATGATTTCTCTTCTTTTTTTTTTAACTGAGCTACCTTCTGTGTCAATCTTCCTCTATTTTGTATGTGGGTTGCCACCAGAGCATGGCTGCTGATGAATGGTGTAGGTTCGTGCCTGGGAACCAAACCCAGGTTGCTGAAGCAGAGCACACCAAACTTAACCACTAAGCTATGGGGTGGGCCACTCTCATATTTTACATTGTTTGATTAATGGGAAAAACTGATCTGAAGTATTATTTTCTTCTTCATCATTGCACGTATAATCCCTAACCACATACCATTTTCTGAATGAATATTACATTTAAATAATTTCACTAAGAAATGCTATATTTAAAATATACTTCTAAATGCAGAATATATGTATATACATGTATATTCATATGCATATAAATTCTAGAGCATTCCAACTAAACTCGTCTTTTCCATTTCAAATAAACTTTTGGGGTTTTTGGTGAGAAAGATTGGCCCTGAGCTAACATCTGTTGCCAATCTTCCTCTTTTTGCTAGAGGAAGATTGTCACTGAGTTAACATCTGTGCCAGTCTTCCTCTATTTTGTATGTGGGACAGCTCCACAGCATGGCTTGACAAGCTGTGCTAGGTCCATGCCCAGGATCTGAATCTGCGAACGCTGGGCTGCCAAAGTGGAGAAGGGGAACTCAACCACTACACCACCGGGCTGGCCCCTTGATACCTTTTTGTAGCCTATGCAATAAATGCACAAACTTTATCAATAAAACTTTTTATAGCAGCAACATGTACAGTGGTGAAGAATTGCAAACAACTTCCTTGGAAACTTGTGACTTAAATTTCGCATACTGTGGCTTTGTTGTTACCATGTGAATTACTAAGGCATAATGTGTCTTCCAACACATTTCAATTTTGTTTCTCTTCCCCATAAGAAATAAACTTAGTAGCTTTATTCTCCATCAGTTGTAATAAATATAATTAGTCTTAAATAATATAATTAGGAAGTTTTCTTTTCAATCAGACCTTTATCAACTTGTACGCAAAAGTGTTTGTGATTCTGTGTACAATATCTAAACAAGTGTCATTATGACCTAAAAGCTTTGTGCCTTTTATGTACTTTAGTCCGAAACGTTTACTGCTACTATTACATTTTGCAATTACAGTGAAGTGAGGCAGAAAATAGCAGTTCGAGAAATGTATTCAAGTAATGAAGTTTGAACCATTAGTTTCAAAGCTGTTGTTATTTTAGTAAATATTTAATCTTCCTAGCAGCATGGGGTCCTAATTGATCTTTAAGTATTATTGTCGCTGGACATTTCTAATTGACTTCTAATTGCTACATGAAGGCAGTTAGTGAATAAAGTGTAATGGATGGTGGAGACTTCTACAGTACAATAAATCAACAGAATACAGTAAAATTTAGAAATCCAACAGAATACACTAATGTCCACAGATATGCCCATCTGCCTTATTTTGAAGAGTTCTACCAATATAAAGAAAAGTACAGATGATATATTCCATTTACATCAAATTAGATGTCACATGTGCAATAAATGTTCAGGTGATTTAAAATCTCATTTAAGAATAGTCATTTTTGGTAGTTACCAGGTTCCTATATATTTCATCTTAACATTTATTTGGATCCTTTGAAGTCTCTAGCTATCTATCTATATCTGTTTGATAGCAGCTGAACCACTTTCATTAACTTATTAGGAATTTATTGAGTATCTACATAATATTCAAGGTACTGTAACCTAGAGAAATATAACAGTTTTCACCTGTTGCTAATAACAGTTCATAGACACATGGGCACGAGTCTCACATCTCACATAAGATCCATTTCCCCCTTTCTGTATTTGCTTAGTGGTACCAGTTATTTCACTGACTGCTACCCTCCACTGTATGCAGTGTTACAGTTACTAACACTCTTAAAATATGATATTGTGAGTAAATCATTGTTTTCCAGCAGGTTTCTATTACAGTATGACAGGATCCTTTATTTGGCGTATCTTGGATACCATCCTTCAAGTACTAAAGTCTTTAAAAATAGTTACCTTTTCTTTTGAGAAAGTGAAGCATTTCTATGGAGAAACACTCCTCCTCTGCATTCAGCAAAGAGGGAGTCATCTCATGGGCGGGGAGATTTTTTTCAGAGATAGGCACATTATGGACTTCCTCCAATTATAACCATACATCTGCCTTTTTAATATAACTACCAAAAAGGAGTTATTTTGTTTTGTTTTATCTTTCCTGGGGTTACAGTTTATAAAGATACCGTGGCTGGAACTGATTTCATCCCCGTGTATAAAATACCTACTGAGAACAAACACAGCCCAGAAGGAAAAAGATGTGAGGATACAGCTAGAGAGACAGGGTCCTATTGGTTCGGCTTGAACCGCTGTATTTAGCTGCACATGAAGATGATGAAGCTCTTGATTTCCCAGTTCCATGAGGGAATCCACGAGTGTTTTTTTTTTTTCCTTTTTGGTGAGTAAGATCGGCCCTGAGCTAACATCTGTTGCCAATCTTCTTCTTTTTACTGAGGAAGATTAGCCCTGAACTACCATCAGTGCCCAGCTTCCTCTATTTTGTATTTGGGATGCTGCCTCAGCATGGCTTGGCGAGCAGTGTGTAGGTGCGTACCCAGGATCCAAACCTGCAAACCCTGGGCTGTGAAAGCAGAGTGCACTAACTTAACCAGTACATCACTGGCGGGCTCCAAGTCTGCTTTTGTTTTAGATAATTTTTTAGTTAGATTTTTGTCACATAAAACAAAGATTATGTAATAAAATAAACAAAAATAAAATAAACAAAAAATAAACTAATGGTGCAGAAGTTGTTGGCAGTGATTGATGTAATTTTCTAGGGTACCTTATGTTGAGGATGGGAGGATAGAGGACTTGGTTTTCCTCATTAAAAAGTCAGAAACCCTAGTCAAGCAATAACAAAATGTGTGGCTGGTCCAAACCTTGTTATTTCTTGTTGCTTAGATCGTACACTTACTCATGCTAAACACTTTGATGATATCAGAGAAAATATCAAATGATCAAGGGGGATTCAATAAGAACCTATTTTTAAAAAATGGACAAACGATGGTACCTACACACCTGAAATGGGAGACAGATTCTGCCCTCTTAAAGAAGACATTATGCCTGGAGTTAGCGATACAGGATGTTTGAGAGAATAGTTCACGCAACTTATAGAACTCGAAAAGTGAAATTGTCTTTCTACAACTCCACTTGGTGTAAGAAAAGACAGGGAACCCAAAAAGCAATAAGGAACATGACTGAGCCGCCTTTCAGCTGTGATCCCTCCGCCAATGCAAAACTCCACTATAAAGAGGAAGCCACCAACCTGCCCTGTGTGTCTGTAAGTTCAGCTTTTTTAGATTCCACATATAAGTGAGACCATGCAGTATTTGTCTTTCTCTGTCTGATGAAATAGGTGAAGGTGCTCAAAGGTACACACTCCCAATTATAAGATAAATAAATTCTAGGGATGTAATCTATAGCATGGTGACTATAGTTAACAATACTGTATTGTATATATGAAAATGGATGAGAGCAGATCTTAAAAGTTCTCTTCACAGGAAAAAAAAATGTAAGTATGTGAGGTGATGCATGTTAACTAAACTCATTGTGGCAATCATTTTGCAATACATACATATATCAAATCATTATGTTCTACACCTAAAACTAATACAATGTTATACGTCAATTATATCTCAATAAAACTGGGGGGGGCGAGTAAACCATTAGGATGCTGCAAAGGGAAGGAATAAAACTGTTTCTATTCTTTTAACAAAGCAGTCAAAATGATAGGGGACAAGGTAGAAGTCACGTAGCTTCAGACAAGAAGAGTGAGTGGAACACTGATACCTATTATTTAAGGACAAAAATCCTGAAGACAGATCTTATTTAAGGAAGGCAAAACTGAAGCTTTGGCTACTAACAACACATAGATTGGAAAAAAATGAAAATTGACCCAACAAGTACTGAAGGATTTTAAGGATTCACAATCTGTCAAACACAGGCTGGCATGATGGGTGAATATGATTGAAAAGAAGGCGAGACAGAGGGAAGAACAGGGGAGACAGTGAATGAGAAAGAGGGCTGATGTCATCTTCAGAGCCCTGGTGGCCAGCTCTGCTCCTAGAGTCCTAATTACAGAAACATGTTAATCCAGCCACTGCCCGTCCCTTCACGCCATGCTGAGATCAGTTTATAACACTTGAAACAAAAAAAATTTATCAATGCTTTTTCTATCAATTATCTAAATTCATTTCTCTCGCCCTCTTTCCCCAGTCCCTCCCTCCTTACCTTTCTTCTTTCCACCCTTCCTTCCTTCCTTTCTTATTTCAGGCCTTCCATCCTTGAAGAGTTAAAAATTAGAGGCACGTTTAATGTCTAAACATAAGGAATGCTAGAAATTCAGAGACGAACTATTTGATTGACATTGAGCCCGGAAGGAATGCACATACTTTAGAAATTGTTTTCACTGATGCTTGAAGTAAAACAGATTGAAATGTGAATGCATATCTCTCAGTTCAATAGTACTTCTACTTAAATTAAGATAAAATTTTGGGGGGCAGTCTCCAAGGCCTAGTGGTTAAGTTCACATGCTCCAATTCAGCAGCAGAGGTTTGTGGGTTTGGATCCCAGGTGCAGACTTTTACCACTTGTCAGCCAGGCTGGGGCAGAGACCCACATACAAAATAGAGGAAGACAGGCGCAGATGTTAGCTCAGGGCTAATCTTCCTCAAGCCAAAAAAAAAAAAGAGAAGAAGATTAGTAACAGATGTTACCTCACAGAGAATCTTCCTCAGCAAAACAAAAAAAGAAGAAGAAGAAGAAATTTTTGTAAATGAGTTCCATTTTCCCAAGACTTAGAAGATAATTTAGGTATGTTTAAGTGTATAAGATCAATGCCCCCCTAACTTTATTTGGCTATTTCAAAAATTCTAAACACATGTGTTAGTATATTTTATACTATTGTATTACATTATTTCGTTATCACTTACTGAAGAATTACCTTTTATTCTGACATAGCTCACAATACTAATAATACTTGTAATACATATAAGATGTAATACTTTTTCAGAAAAAAATATTTTAGTGTTTGATTTTATTTGTAATTAACTTTCACAACTTTAATATGGATATATAAAAGTGCTTATAAAAGTGTTATTCTGTTTATTAAGTTAAGCATCATTTTATTTTTCCCTGTGAATGGTAACTTTTATTGATTTTACTTGCATTAATATTGTAAGTAAATAATGTGATTAAAGCTGTCAGGATTCATTTTAAAAGTATAGACAGAATTAGTTAATGATTGTTTTCTCATTTCATTTGAGGTCATCGAGTCTCTGAATTTCATCTTATCCCACTGTTTTCTCCTTTGAAATTTTGACTAGTAGTTAATTGTTAATGCACTCTTCATTTTAGATTTTAAATTTATATTTTGTCATACGAAAATAGATAACAAGAGTTTCTGGAAATGTGACTGCATTATTTGAATAAAAAGTTCTTTGTTACATAATAGCTAATTCAACTGATTTTACTAAACTTCAATAGAGGCTTATTTAACCTGGTTAGAAATTCATTATTATATGTGGCTAAAGTTCAATTTAGGGAAACTCTGGATACCATAAATAAAAAAAAAAAAAATGATGAGCTGGTCAGATCCATTGACTATTGGAGTCAAGAAAAATCCAGTTTTCATTGAAATTGTTTATTAACCCTGGTCAATTTTTAAAAGGTAATTTATTCCCTCATTATAGTTGTGATATTAGTGGCTATAGAACTGTTGAATTATGAAAAAAATACATGCTGAATAACTGAGTAATTGAAGTCACTAAGCTTCCTAATGAAGCCTGAGGGAAATGGAGGGGATATTTCCAATGGCCATAAACCATGCAAATACACTGGTTGATGCAATTTGAAGTTTGCCTTTACATTTAGAGATTTGGAGGTCATAGCACATCCAGAGAGAAATTATCCACTCTGATCATTTATCTTATAAAAAAATAAGCTAATAAGTTTGTCTCTAAAATATCTAAGTTTGAAAGCACAAAAACTGAAAAGAAGAGAAGGATGACCCTTGACATCACAGACAATATATTAACATCTAACATGGGGTATGGTAAAAATTTCTTTTTCTGTTTTATGAAGGAATAAATGTAGATTTGATTCATTAAAATAGTCAAGAAAGGGGAAATTTTCCAAAATAGGAAGAAAATAAAATCCGGTTCTCAGTGAGAATATATACACATTTTTTTCTTTTTGTGGGGGCGGGGGGGGGAGCGGATTGAACCTGTTCTAACATCTGTTGCCAATCTTCCTGTTTTTGCTTGAGGAAGATGGTCCCTGAGCTAACATCTGTGCCAGTCTTCCTCTACTTTGTATATGAGACGCCACCACAGCATGGCTTGATGAGCAGTGTGTAGGTCTGCACCCAGGATCCGAATCTGCAAACCCTGGGCCGCAAAAAGGGAGTGTGCAAACTTAACCTGTATGCCACTGGGCTAATCCCTACATGTCACTTTTTAGATAATTGTAATTAAAAACAATTAATGTAGGGGCCAGCCCAGTGGTGCAATTGTTAAATTTGTTTGCTCTGCTTCAGTGGCCCTGGGTTTGCAGGTTTGTCTCCTGGGTGAGGACCTACACACCACTCACAAAGCCATGCTGTGGTGCTGCCCCATATACAAAGTAGAGGAAGATTGGCATGGTTGTTAGTTCAGGGCAAATTTTCCTTACCAAAAAAAAAAAAAAGAAAAAAAGTGATTCAGTTGAGAAATTCTAACAGTTTTTAAGAGATTCTCAAAGTATGGACATTTTCTTTAGTGAATAATTGCTCAGTGGAAATATGTGACATGAAATTCTAAATGTTTCAATCAACAGATTGATTGAGTGACTGAGTGATTGATAACTACTTATATAATAGTCTTGATCTCCCCCAAATAATGCCAGGCAAGCTGTTAATGGAACAAAATTGAATTCACTGTAGTAAAGGAGAAAACCATCTTGTCACATTCTCAGTATTATCTCAGAAGGGGAAATCAAAGTGGGATATGCGTAGGACTTTGTGGTCTGGGTTCAAGTAGTTTAAGGTGGGACTTTCAAGGTGGGGAATTGCTTGATATTTGGTAAAATTAGTGATACTTTTTGTGATATTGTTAGGGTAAGACAGAATAAGGAGAGGGTCTTGAAATAAATGTTAATGAACAAACTGGTGTTTAATGAGTGAGCTGTTATTGTCTTCAAGATATTTATTGATGAGAATTTCTTCAAGTAAATAGTAAAGTTATTTATTGATTGGTGGCTTAATCTTTCTTGGGCGTAGGTTTCCTGAAAGAAACAACTAAGTCACATTGAAGTGTGTGGTCTACCGTCCTCTCACAGTCATGTTGACAAAGACCATGTTGGTAATTGATACTTACTATTTGCCTTGTCTTGTTCTAAGTAACTAATTTAATCCTCATCACAGATTTATAGATTGCATTCTATTCTTATCCTCATTTTAGAGATGAGTAAACTGAAGATCACAAAGGTTAAATAACTTGTCAAGGGTCAAACTGCTTTATTAACATTTATACATTTATGCATTAATGTTGTTTATCTTCGAAGTGGAGGAAATGGAGAGAGGTGGGGAAGTGGAAGGAAGGTTGAATAAAGGGCTGGTACATTTGTATTTAATCCAAGTAACATATTTTGGAATGTTTTTTATCTTATTTTCACCCCTTTAAAAATATGTATTGAGTCTTCCAAGCACCAGGTATTGTAGTAGGACCAAAATTATGACTAAAAATAATCAAACAAACAAGAAAAAAACATTGTTTTTCAGCAAAGAGTTCACAAATAACAAAAAGGAAGCAAACCAACTCTGTTGAAACAGAAATACTCATTGACTATTCAATTGGGTCTGATCATAGATATAGCTGAAGTTTTTAACCTTAATTACTTATTTATTTATTATTGTGGTAACATTGGTTTGTAACGTTATGTAAATTTCAGGTGTACATCATAATATATTCTGATTTCTGTGAAGATTGCATGGTGTTCACCACCCAAAGACTAATTACCATCCATCACCACACACACATGTGCCCAACCACCTCTTTCACCCCCTCCCTCCCCCTTCCTCTCTGGTAACCACCAACCCAATTTCTGTTTCTATGTGTTTTTATCTCCTACTTATGAGTGAGATCATATGGGATTTGACTTTCTCCCTCTGACTTATTTCACTTGGCATAATACCCTCAAGGTCCATCCATGCTGTCACAAATGGCCAGATTTCATCATTAATTATGGCTGAATAGTATTCCATTGTGTATATATACCACATCTTCTTTATCCATTCGTCCCTTGGTGGGCACCTAGGTTGCTTCCAAGTCTTGGCTATTGTGAATAATGCTGCGATGAACATAGGGGTGCATGTATTTTTATGCATTTGTGTTTTCATGTTCTTTGCATAAATACCCAGCGATGGAATAGCTGGATCATATGGTAGATCTAGTCTTAATTTTTGGAGGAATCTCCATGTTGTTTTCTATAGTGGCTGCACTACTTTGCACTCCCACCAGTAGTGTATGAGGGTTCCCTTCTCTCCACATCCTCTCCAACACTTACTGTTTCCTGTCTTGTTAATTTTAGCCATTCTGACTGGCGTGAGGTGATATCTCATTGTAGCTTTGACTTTCATTTCCCTGATAGCTAATGATGTAGACCATCTTTTCACATGCTTGTTGGCCATTTGTATACCTTCTCTGGAGAAATCTCTGTTCAGATCTTTTGCCCATTTTGTAACTGGGTTGTTAGCTTTTTTGTTGTTGAGATGTATGAGTTCTTTGTATGTTTTGGATATTAACCCCTTATCAGATGTATGGTTTACAAATATCTTCTCCCAACTGGTAGGTTGTCTTTTCATTTTATTGACGGTTTCCTTTGCCTTGCAGAAGATTTTTAGTTTGATGTAGTCCTATTTGTTTATTTTTTCTATTGTTTCCCTTGCCCAGTCAGACATGGTATTTGAATATATGCTGTTAAGGCTGATGTCCAAGAGTATGCTACCTATGTTTTTTTCCAGAAGTTTAATGGTTCCAGGTCTTACATTCATGAATTTAACATTTTTAAGATTGAAGTGTATTGGATTAAGTCACAGGAATTCGTAGAGTTTTTTTTTTTTTGGCTGCTAAAAGGTTTAAGCAGTAAGAGATCTTGGTAAATTTCTATGACACTGAAATACTAGGGATTTGCAAAGCATGTTCAGTAAACAGTGTTTAAGCAGTAGAGTCCACAGACTACTGATGCGATCCTATGGTTCAAAAGTACTCCTGAGACAATTTGTGTCCAGAGTAAAAAAAATTGGAACTAAAACATTATTTTCACATTTAACAAGTCTAAAATACATGAAAAGTCAATGTTTCCACTCATTAAATTTCATTTATAGAACTCGCTAGAGGTCTAGAGATTGCACATGTGCTGCAATAACTATGTGGACCATTTTGTCTTGTTTAGTAAATGTTAACACAATGCATTTCATCTCAGCTTATCATTTTATCACAATATTAGCATGAGTTTAACTGTTTGCTAAACTCTCACTTTGTTAATAGTATGATCTTATATCAGTGTTCAATTCCTTTAAATGAAAACCCAAGAACTTTTCTATTCCCAATTTAATGGGACAATATTTCCATCAAAAGAGCCCATATAAACTCCTAAATACACATCCATGACACAATTATTTCTATGACACCTGGATAGCCCTTAATGAGACATATTAATGTGACATTTGCGAGAACTGTGCCTACTGGTATCTGCCTACTAATTATTAACAACCTAACCTTATTAGGTCTTACTAAATCTTTAACTAGACTGCCTTCTTTTCTCATCTTAACTACACCACTACCTTCGGTTGGAGGTGATCCAAAAGGTGTACAAAAATGTGTCACAGCTTCAAACTTACGTGCAAAATCCCAGTCCTGGAAGGAGATTGTGACCTTCCATTTTTGTCAGATTCTCAATAAGGCTTAGAACAAGAGGTTAAAAGATTAGGAGTAAACCTAAAAGATTTTATCACTACAGCAGGTCTTCTATTTGTGCCTGGAGCTGCTGCCATATGGTCCACTCAAGAAGTTCACTGGAACTCCTGCATTTTCCATGCTCTTCTCCAGGAAATAACCAGGACTCTGGACAACCTTAACACAAGCACCACCATCATTGCCAGGAAGCTACAGTAACTGCAATGAGTGGTCTTCTACAATTAGACATGATTCTAGCTCCTTCAGGGAACACTTGTAGGGTGGCCAAAAATGACTATTGTGCACATGTTCACTGGGACTTCTCTGATGTTTATACCATAACCAAATTATCCAGACACAAGACTGAGAAATTAGTCAGATTGCCACTGTCGTTCTCACTCTGAAATCTAAGGACTCTTTGGCTCCAATGTCCTGGAATTCTCTCAATTGGATTCCTTCAAACCTCGGGTTTCTATTTCACTTCCTTATTCAAACTTGATCATTATTTTTAATATATTCCTAGGCATACCTCTTGTTAAGTGCCTGATATCTAAGTCCCTCCCACAGCTGTTACTCTGACAGCAGACTCAACAGATGATACAGCTAGTTCTTCAAGAACAGTAAGAACATAAAGTCCAGTCCACCCCTGAAAACTACTTTGGCTAGTTTCAGCCTCACAATTACTTTTCTCTTATCCCTAATTATGTTTAAAGACAGACTTTGTCATAAACAACAGAGGAGACTGACCAAATGCTCACAATTTCCCATTACTTGCACACTGATTTGGCTTGACCAAACTTCAGTCTGGCTTTTCTCCTCCTCATGTGACCCTCAACTTTCGCTCACCTCCAAGGTAATCCAAGCAGATATCTTCCCTCAATGGCTCATTTTGGTTACAGAAATACATATTTCCTGATAAACCATCTCAGTCACGCTATCTGCTCACCCCCATCTATTGCTAAGATCCTCTATAAAGTTTGTGCTCATCCTGCTTACTCCTTCCTATAAAATAAAGCCATTTGTCTGTTTGATTTTGAGTTTCTTGTAGATTCTGAGGTTGGAGAATTCTTCAGATTGCAATATTCTTTTCTAATAAAATATCTCCTTATCTTAGCCTGATTTTTTTTTTTGGCTAAGGAAGATTCACCCTGAGCTAGCATCCACTGCCAATCTTCCTCTTTTTGTGCTTGAGGAAGATTAGCCCTTAGCTAATATCTGTGCCTATCCTCCTCCATTTTTCTGTATGTGGGACACCTCCACAGCATGGCTGGTGAGTGGAGTAGGTCTGCACCTGGGATCTGAACCTGTAAAACCAGGGTGCTGAAGCCGAGCATGCAGAAATTTAACCACTCAGCTGTGGGGCCAGGCTCTTGAATTTTTTTAATTTGATCATGTGTATTCTGTAGTTTTATAATCATTTACTGGCAAAGTTTACTGCCTGAGTGCTAGCAGCTCCTGCTCTTCCAGAAAGTAAATGTTTGTGCAAATGCTCTGGGAATCTTTGGCAAAAAGATTTTTGACCTCAAGGCTGGTTCTGTCCCCATGCAGAGTCTCCTTCTCTTTCCCAAGGCCATGGCCCTACTGTCAGTGCTGTCACTTTTGCTGCTGTTGTCCTCCTCCTCATCAAAATTCTCAGTCCAAGTCCTGCCTAGACCAACCCCTCTGAATCCCATGGCTCCAGTTGGCCAGGCATGCGTGTGAGCTCTGGAAAGCTATGTGTGCTTGGTGCACACACTGCCCACCCTTTATCCTTGTGCCCCTTAATCCCCTTCCCCCATCTAGCATCCCATAGCTGGAGCCTGAATGTGCTAGCTGCCACCCAGGTTATTCCCTTTGTTCATGTGCATGCTCGGTTGTGCAATTAAACTTCACTTACAAAATTAAAGTTCGAAGTTAAAATTATTGAGAATTTTAAGAGATGACAGCAGGACATTTAATCAAGGGTGGGGACATTCCTAAAAGGAGGATTTTGTTTGACTACACTTGCCTCACATCCGTGAAGGCGGTTCTTCCAGGGGAGATTTCCAAAGGACGGGAATCAGAGCCTAAACAAGGCAGAGCCTCACCCAGTGTAGGAGCCCACCACAACCTCAGCCCTGCGAGATTCAACAAACTCTACAGACTATGGGCTGCTGTGACTCTATTTTTTTTGCCTGTTTATTAGAGGGATGTTTATGATAGTGATTCTATCTCTATTCAATTATTTAATATAAGGTGAGGAAAGAAAGTATCTTTCAAAATACAAGTTGTCTGCCTCAAGAAATGTCACATCTGGGTTTTGAATTTGAGGCTGTTATTAGAAGTGGCTTTTGAGTTTTCTCTCTTGAGAAAGAAGATAGTTATATTTTGTGTCCAGAAAGGAGTATAAGTTTAATATGAATATTTTTGTCTAAAGTTTGGTCATCATTCAGGCTATTCATAAATGCTCTATCATCTCCTGCTGGAGACAATCTGGGCTCACTCTTATTGTTCACTAGAACTCAGACTTTGCTTTGAAGAAGTTATATGTGAAGTATTTGGGAAGAAGCTTTTAAATTAGTCACTGCATTTTCTTTTGTCTGCCTCTGATATCAGGAAAGCATGTGCCATGTTGGAGCCTCTGTGAACCAGGGTTTCTGGAAGACAATGATGAGCAAGTTCTTGTGCCAAACCATGTGCACATGCATCGAACAAAAATAAAATCTTTATGTTGTAAGCCACTGAAAATTTAGTTTTGTATCCAATGGGTAATCTGAGATAATACCAGTGATGAATTATATTAGCACAAGAGGCAGATAGTAACTATTGAAAAAACAAAGTATGGGCCGGGTTGAATTTTAAATTGAGGATAGGTGTCAGGGTAGGACTTATTGCAAAGATTTTTCTGTGATCTTTAAATAAAAAACAGTGATCCCCTTTAAAAACCAATCATAGCTTTCAAGAATACTATCAAGAATAAAAATTTTAAAAATTAAGAGTAAAATCAAGAAAATAATGCTTTGTGGGGCTAAATTTGTAAACATTGTTACATAAGTAGTGAAGAGACCAAATCTAGATTACCATTTAAAGTTTCAGTCTATGAGGAAAAAGCAAACGCTAGTACATCACGCAGTTAGGAAAATGTAAATCTAGATTTAAAGCTGGTAGAAAATATACTCAAGAAAAAGCAGGATGAGTTGTTGACAGTTTATTATTTTTATATTACATATCTGATCTGTAAAATAATATCGCTGAGATACAATTGATCAGAGTAATTAAAAGCCAACACATCATTTTTCTAACAAATTATTTATTTAGAATGGCACAAAACAGCTATTAGACATATAAATGGGAGAAGGGACTAGTGGCTTTTTAAATATGCTTATTGCTGAAAATATATCATACAGGAAGAATATTTTCCCTTTAGTTCGTGACAATTTTTAAGACTATCTAGAATTGAAAATAATATTTTAGTGTAAATGCCATTGGACTATCAATTATGTAGGAAGCATTTCCTACAAAATTAAAGATACTACAACTGAATTCTAAGAGATTTCCTGATATATTCATAGAGAAAATCTGGAAGCCAAAAAAAGTTCCTCTATATTTATTCAGTGTTGAAAAACATTCTAAAAATGTGATTATTATTTAACGTATCTGTCAGTGTACATCTCTTCAATGTATGGTGTTTATAAGTAGAGAGTAAGTACAGAAGTGTGATGACTTTAGAAGAAAAGATGCATTTAGACTTTTTAAAAATAAAAAGTAATTTAAAAATTGTCCATAAAATGATTATCTTCAGTGAAAGCAATTTCTGTGATGTCAAGTAACTTCCCTCAGTTTCTCTCTCTGATATAGTCAATACCTTGAGTAACCTACACTGATCTACTCAGGACCATTTAGCTTTCTGAGGTTTTTATTCAAGAAAAATTATTTATTTGCAGTCAAACTTCAATATGCAAATTCAGGATTTATATTTCATACCCTTTTATTATGCATGTCTGACCTTTACATTCACTTGATTCTTAATAAATTTTCATCAGAGACATAGTACTTATGCAAGCTTTATTTATTTGTGCTATTTAGGTGTATGGAAGAAAGCACAAGCAAGATGAATTTGAACATCTTAAAAATAGCATAGTAGTAGTAAGGATAACTGACATTTGTTGAGCTTTGTGCCAAGGACTATGCCAAGGGCATCACACAAATTACTTTATGTAACCATCACAAAATGTGCTATTTCCCCCTCTTTAGAGATCTGTACTCTTTGGTTTGATTAGGTGAAGTAATAATGTTTTCATGGCCTTGTCACTAATTAGTCCAGTCTCGACAGTCTCTCTCCAAACTTTGTATTCTTAATGCCATGCTCTTCTTGTGTCTTACTGATTCACCTTATAATCTTGCATCTGGGACTTTCACTCAACATCCATTGAAAACACTCAGTTCCAAAAGTTGTTGCAATTAGATGGACTCTTGTAATATAACTACCATCAATTTCCTTCTCCTTACTCTTTCTCCACTCTGACGACAAATCACATAGGATTACATAATCCTTTACTCACAATCTTAAATTGTTTCTCATGGACTCTTGAACAGTCTAAATATTTTAGTGTTTAACATATTTCACGATATAGTAATAATTTCAGTTTTCAAAATTTAATTCTTACTTTTCCCGCATAAAATATTTACACATTTCACATGTACTTAAAATGGGAGTACTATGAGAGGAAGGGGTAATTTCTTTCAAATACTGTTACACCTCATCTATCTATCAAGTCCATTTATTGCAATCCTTTTTATTCTTCAAACATTAGCTCAATAGAGTAATCTTTTATTTTCCAACTGGAAGTAATTTATCTTTTGTTTGAGATTTGTGAATTAACTGTTATATTGCAAGTATATTGCTCTAAGCTTACTATTTTGATGAAATGCAACAAAGACTTGATAATATCTACTTAATTTGGAGCACTGAGTTAGGATTTAAAAATACAAAGACTTACCAATGTCAAGTCTCAGAAATAGGTAAATGCCATTTCAATTTCAGAGAAACAAGATGGCAGTTGCGAATTTGGAAAAAGGTACTAGACATCGTGTGTGTCTGTTAATTTACTATTATAAAGTGTCACATTCAAAATGAGTTTATTGAAGTGACATATTGCATTCTATTAAATATTATTATGGTAAGGTCTCAAATGGTTACAGGTATTTGAAACAAGATCCCTAACTTATATATTATGAGGAATGAGATATACCAAAACTTAGCTGAAGAAAAGAGCTAAAGTGGAATTAAATGCAGCAGATGGTAATGTAGCTTCCAGAAGGTCTCTTTCTCCTCCATGCCTGAAAAGAGGTTCTGTGCAGAGTTTCTTTCTAAAGAGGGTAAAAACGCCTAATAATCACTTTCCTGTCTCACTTTTCAGTTAGGTCATTAGGATATAACCTCAGCTTCATCATTAAGATGGTCTCACTACAGATTTTGAATGGGAGAAACGTATTATAAAAAAGAAGGAATGGTAATTACTTGTAATAAAACAGGAAAGCTTAAAAATGATAGTCCTACATTTGTAGCTAAACTCACATTCAGAATATTATACCTACTATGGTGATAAAATATATATAGTAAATTGTTGCTATTCTTTTGGTAATCATATGACTGAAAACCAATCCCCAAGTTCAAGTGCAATGCTATGTTCTAAAATCTTACAATATCAGTTGGAGTCACATCTCCCTCGAGCGAGAGTTATGGCTTTGATCATGCAAAAATATTTTTATAAGAATTATAATCTGGGCAAAGAGGAAAATTTGTTTATTTGATAATACTCCAAACTAAAACCTGCACTACTCTTAACTTGTCATCAGAAATAGTTCCTTCTTCTCTGTATGTTTTGAGTATATTTATGTCTTGAGATTTGAACACTTTAAGGAGAATTATGATTATAAAAATGGAGGCAAAATAACTTGAAGAAATGAGATTAACTATAAAAGTAAAAATGTCAGGTCTTAATAGCAGTCCATTTCTGGTTCAGGGCTAATGAAAGTTTTTCTTGTAAGGTAGGAGATTCAGCAGAATGGAAAATGTGGAACAGGTCAGCAGTTGGGAGACTAGTTGCTCCCTTAACTAGTGGCTCGATCACCTTGATGACCTTTCCGATTGGAGAATGAGAGCAAGAGCTTTGAGAAAATTACGGAGACAGACCTCTGTTCCCTTCTTGAAACATTTATTTTTGTGTAAGGAAGATTTGCCCTCAGCTAACATCTGTTGCCAATCCTCCTCTTTTTTCACTTGAACAAGATTAGCACTGAGCTAACAACTGTGCCAATCTTCCTCTACTTTGTATGGGGTTGCTGCCACAGCATGGCTGATGAGTGGAGTATGTCCCCATCTGGGATCTGAACCTGTGAACCCTGGGCTGCCAAAGCTGAGCACGAGAACTTAACCACTTGGCTATGGTGCCAGCCCCCTGAAACTTCTTTTTATGATTATAAAAGGAAAGATAAAGAATATATAAAGGCAAGCAAAAAAAAATTAAAGTTCTTAAATAAATCTAAAGACAAGAGATAAACAGTAATTATGGAAAGGCAAAAGAACTCCTTATTAAAGAATAAAATGGGATTGGGTAAAGTTCTCCTAGAATAATTGCTCTGTGGACATAAAAAAGACAAAGGGACTCTAATCTCAAGGGATTTAAAAAAAAGTGATATATGACTGCACATCAGCTTCATCAAGGCCAGTTGATTTTATATAAACACAGTATAAGAACCAACCATGGAAGGCTTTCCACCATTGAAAGAGAACTTACTGAACTTTTACTTAGTGCAAGAGATTACAAACGGCTTAATTCAGAAGACGCTCTAACTCCTGGCTGACTCCATTTGATTCATCTTTTTCCAGGCTACCATCCACCGGTCATCTGACCATGAATCATGAACTGGAAAATTACATAAAATTCTCCAATATCTCATCATTATCATCTAGGAGTCAGATACCCCAATGCTCAGTACGTAATGTAAAATTGTGAAGTACAACCGTTTCAAGACAATTTGGGATGTCTAGGTGCAATAGGGAATGCTACAAAAATGGACAGCACATATTTTGATTGAGGACATTTTGATTCTCTTCTTTTTCTTTTTAAAATTTTGTGTGGGTTTAAAAAAATTCTCCCCTAGTCACAAATCATTTCATGAATGATTTCAGTCATTAGATGAAATTGGAATCTCGTGGTTCTTCTAGAATTGAATAAATTTCTGAAGGATACATTCTTTTCTATTCTCTAGAGAAAATAATTCCCAGTTCTTATCTAGTAGGCGGACTTGTGGTTGTGTGCATTCTGTGTGTAAGACACATGGGGAGCAGAGAGAGATCTACCCTTCTGTATAGACAATTTAAGTCAATCTAGTTCACTCCTACTATCTTCTGTATATGCAACACCTGAGTTTTAGAATTCTCCTGATTTACGGGGAAGCAAGCGCTTGCATTCCTATCTATACTCTTTCTAATGAGCTCTCAAAAGTGTAGCACACTCTATGCAGCTACAAAAAAATTACTTCTTGAACTATCTAACTTTTGACCTCCAAATTTTGTTGAATCTGATTATCTGCCGGTGGTCTATTTCCCAATGTGGTGATTATAATTATTACTATTGATTATTAGTAGCAGTATTTTGCTATATTTTTCTTAGGAAGATGAGTGCCTAAGTGATTGTTTTGAATCCACTCCCTTTAGCCATAAATATTTTAATGATTTATGTATATGGAGTTACATTAACCTTTTCAACCCTTCTCATTGAGTTTGACATTAGATTTCTTGAGAAATTTAATATCAACAAAACCATAATGTACCTCTGAAGGGTAGTAGAATACGTCACCCTCAAAATGCCACTTTGGCATAAGGATTATTTTGAACTGAAGACCATTGAGAACATTCCATTGCTCTCTGCCCTCCTCCTACTTGCCTAAATGCAGGATCTAAATTTATGAAGGTGTCCCCTCCCCTCACTACCAGGGAAGACAGAAGTTAATCATTGGAGACAACTCTAGACTCTTAACAGCCCAGAGATGGCACCAGAGGAAACTCTAGAACAAATTTTACTAACTAGCCCTTATCTTGTATAATTTTCTCCATATATTTATCTTCCCACAATTTGAGATCAATGACCCGAATTGAAAAAGAATCTGGAGTCAGGATTGAGGGGTCGCCATTCCATGTGGCACCTTGCTTGGAAAATAACACCCAGAGATTTCTTCCACTGAGGCCTCTTTTGACTGAATTCCTCCCAGTTACTCAGGGGACAGAGATTCTGCATTAGAGGAGAACGATATAGAGAGATCCAGAGAGATTCAGAAGCCGGGGACTGGGGAGCGGATGGTTGGAACCAGATAACTACCCTGTACCCTTCCTCCTTCCCCAGTCTCTCCGCACCACAATGTTGTGAACTTCGAACTCACGTTCACTCCCATTGCAGTAAAGCGACAGACTTTGGACACACCAAGCCATGTGTGGAAGGCCGTTCTGAATTTTTGTTTTCTGAATTATTTTTACGTCCTGTTCTCATCAGAGATCTTAAAATGTTGAGTTTTGTCAGAGAAAAACCGTGAGATGGGATGAAAAAATAAAAGCGCTTTTGGCCCCGCTAGGCAGCACATGCCCTGCCTGCATGAAGCATTGCACAGGCTCTGCGTGCGCACAGTGGACTTCGCCGAGCGTCATGGCTACGTCGAGGGCATCATGAAGGACATCAGCCACTACCCTGGCACTGCGACATGCTCCCTCACCGAGGTGGTTTTCCAGGATCTGTACTGGTTTAAGAAGTGGACAGAGCTGTTCATTGCCTACCGTGACATCCACCCCGGCCAGTGTATAAAGCATCAAAAAGAGTCAGTTCCTCATTGGCAATACGCTCCTTGGGGGTGGGCACAATGCCCAAGGGCACCATTTTGTGTTGCCTGAAGGAAAAGCCTGGCGACAGGTGGCAAGCTAGCCCACCAAAGCCTCCAGAACTACACCACCACGATTTCTCACAACCTTGATACTGAGAAGACCCGAGGGAAGCAACGCTCGGACTACCAGAAGGTCATCTCCCCGGCCAACAGCCGTGGTCCCCACCTTGGCTCTGCTGGTAGTAGGCCAGATCCTTCTTCAGTCTCTCTACTTCCATGGTGTGTGTGGAGGTGACTGCAGACAACTGATCCTACAGCGTCTCGAACCCTTCGTTCTGGTTGTTGATCTTCCACTGCAGCTGGACCACCTTATTCTCCATCTCCACAATGACGTGTTTCAAGTTCTCTGCTGAGTGGACCTCAATCTTGAGAGCCCTCAGCTCCTACTTGCCTTGAGCATCCACAAGGCACACTGGATGACAGTGTCTGTGCCCTGCAGCTGCTGGAAGCACCTGTTTGCGTTGCAACCCTACATGTGCTTCTAATGATGGTGGCCTTGTGCTCCATGAGGACCTCGTGGTAGGTTCTCTGCACAAACATGCTCTGAGTAAAGCTCAAAGTCCTTTTGCTTTGTCTTGTCATTTCTTTCCACAATTTATTCTTCCTTTGTTAAGATGCCAAATAAGCAAGTTCTAATTATCCCTTTCTGGGACTGGCCACTGTGTGCTCCAGAGTGTATGTGTGATATGTGCATTAATAAACTTCTGTTTATTCTTCTCTTAATAAACTATATTTTGTCAGTCTAATTTGTAGGACCCCAGCCAATTAACTTGATGATTAGATAAATATTTTTATGTTTCTTTCCTTCCCTACAGTTTTGGTGACCCAGATAGAACAGTAAAAGGAGGGGAAACCCCACTTGCTCTGGAGCATACAGTTGAGATCCTGGGACAACTGACAGAAGCCAGCAAAAGCTAAGAATTCTCACCATGTCAGCCATCTGGATGTATGTCTGTAGCAGCCAGCCAAGAGAGGAAGATGACAATTTCTCCTTGTCACTTCTGTTCCAAATTTAGATTAACAGGGGAAAAACATTTGTAAGAATTAGTTCTTTGGGTTGTGACTTTCGTGAACTTGGTTTTGAGTGATCATCGGTTATTGATCCTTAGCCTCTCAGGAATAGTCATTGTTTTTACTGGTTTCTGTCTTTTTTGTCATTTGTCATAAGGAGGAGAGTCATAGGAATTGGTTCTTTGTCCTTCCCCTTCCGCCCTTCATCTGTCTGTTCACTGCCTTGTTTGTGCTTGGGAAAAGTCTCAGCCCAGTATCACCTGCTCAGTATCACAGATTAGTGGGTCTGTCATTAGAGGTGTCTCATTTCTGTGGGAGACTAGAGTTTCCTTATGGCCTGTGACAATGAAAGTCTCTGCTTCCTTAGGCTACCTTTGGGAGTAACTCTGAATCTTGATGAGAGCTGCATCTTTTGCATCCTCTTTGGAGAGGCCACTTGCATCCATGGTTAAACTTTAAAAGGCATATAGCTTTAAAGTCACATTGAAATAGGTATACCTTTAAAGATTTGGGCTTTTGTATCTAAAAGGATTTTTAAGGGATCTCTTGCCCTAAAACAAATACCTATTTGGTACCTATGGGAACATCAAAATGAAAAAGGAAAATAAAAAAGGAAAAAAAAACAAGAACAGGAAAGTGTCTTGGCTGACCTAAAACAAAGAAACAAACCAAACCAAACAAACAAGGAGAAACTCTCTAAAGATTAGGAGGTGGAGATCAGACTTAGAGCGGTTGTTAAGAATTGCAAAAGGCACTCAGGCAGGAATAAGATGTATATAAATACTGAGAACCAGGAAATAGCTTTGGCAAAGGCCATGCAGATATTGTGGCAATAGCTTTTAGATAAAGGCAACAAAACCTATAAACGATGCTGTGTATCCTTCAAGTATCCTTAGACTCTTCACACTGACTGGTAGGTGAACGAAAAAAAAATATTGCTTAAGTAACAATTATTGTGGGGATTATGAAACAGCCAAATCTATATCCTACTTGATAACAATCACTACATGTAAAATTGGGTTTGATATCTGACATTTTATGCAAATATATGCTCTTCCATTTTATGCAAATATATGCTCTTCCATTTCTATAATTCCAAGACGTTTTTTCAGAGGAATACCCTAATGCTATTTCAGTGGCCAATGTAATTTGGGACAAAATGAAGATGAACTTGTGAATTTGTGGTGCTACATAACAATAGATATCCTAGTACTGAAATCATGATCACCATAAAAGTAAATCAGTTTTGGTTTAACATACATTTCAAATGAAAATGAACAAGAATAGTCGAGAAAAACTTGAAAACATAAAGGAGGATAGTACTTAACTTATGATATATCTAAGGCAATGTGTGATATTAGATCAAGGATAAACAAATATTATCTATTTTTCTTCCAAGCCAATCTATTCATTTACAAAGGAATAAATTTTGATGTGAGGGATACTACCAGTCATTGGTAAAAAGTTGATATTTTCAATAAATGGAGCTGGGTTAATACAATAGCCATAAGCAAATAATATTTTCCAAATAGGGACATGCTATTGATTCCATCCCACATGGTGTTCTTACAATGTGACATTAACATTCTCCAGCCTCCCCATCAGTGTGGGCCAGACTTAATCTTACTGACTTGCTCATAGCTTATAGGAGTTGGAAATGATTGCCTTGCAATCTCTGTCTCTCTTTCTGGGTCTCTCTCTCTCCCTTCTTCATTACAAAACATTAGGAGACAACCGCCATTCTTTTAGGAAGCCCACACCATATGGAGAGGCCATTTGCTGGTGTTCAGACTGACAGTCTCCTTGTGGAGCAGAGATAAGCCTGCTCTATTAGATTGACAACCATAATTGCTGATTCACAAATCTGTTGGCATAAAAAATGGTATATTTTTGTAACTAAGTTTGAGGATCATTTGTTAAGGAGCTGATGAGTAAATTTTTTTTTTAATATTGTGGTACAAGGGAATTCTATATAACAGTGAATAGGAAGGAAGAATAACTATGTGCAACAACATGGAAGAATTTCACAAGCAAAATTTTTAGAGTAGAAAGCCAGCCTTGTTATCTTGTGTATGAACAGTCTAGTGACATATGAAGGAATAAACCAGTTATTCCCTCTTTCAGAGAACTTTAGAATGAAAAAATCAAGGATCTTACAGCTGAGTGTGATAAGAGATCAACAGCTGATTTTAATCCTTGTTGTGTGCCTTAAGTAGATGTGTTACCTACGTATATTATGTTCTAAGTCTTTTACCACCTTTCTTTTGTTTGTATTGAATTGCAGCTATTTTTAATTTGTCTCATGTACTATTATATGTTATACATTCCTTGACAGGAGAGAATATATCTTTGTTATCCTTGTCTTCCTCACAATTCTCATCTTAGTGTTTTCCTTTTTTTCTTCTTCTTCTTTTTTTTTTTCCGAGGAACATTAGCCCTGAGCTAATATCTTCCAATCCTCCTCTTTTTGCTGAGGAAAACTGGCCCTGAGTTAACATCCATGCCAATCTTCCTCTACTTTATGTGTGGGATGCCTACCACAGCATGGCTTGCCCTGCGGTGCCATGTCTGCACCTGGGATCTGAACCAGGGAACCCCAGGCTGCTGAAGGAGACCGTGCACACTTAACCGCTGTGTGCCACCAGGCCAGCCCCTCATATTAGTATTTTATATAGTGAGTGCATATTGTTGAATGAATTAAGACCTAAAAACTCATTTGATTAATTAATTTTTGTTTATTAATTCTTTATTGATACCATCATTCTAAAATTAGAGTTCATGAAGTGGTAGTTTAATTTTTCCTAAATTTTGTAAGTAACCCAATTATGTAGTAGCATTTCATATCCTTGTCATAAACAGACTCAGGAACAAATAGAAATATAGATCATCAGCAGGCAAATTCAAGTTATTTAAAAGTGGTGCTCCAGAAGAATCTGTGTGTTAGGAAGAATAGGTCCTATTCATTTAATGTAGGTCCATTTCATTTTATGTAACAGAGTATTAACATCACAGTACTGGAAATTTACTGAGGGGAAATAGGTTCTTGCTTGTAAGCACACATACTAATGCAGGAAAATTAAATAGCGAAACACATTTGAAATAGGCCAACACAGAAATTGATTTATATTGTCCTATTTTAATTGGGATTAATTCCTATCCTAAATGAAGCTTTCCCCAACTCACCAGATTTAATCACACTCGCCATGGTGTGTCACTAGCCCTTTGGCCATACATTTGGAAAGCAAGTTTTTCATATAATGCGTTTTCAAAATATTTATTCATAAACATTTTTAATGAAAAAATCTTTGGATCTGTAGTACATGAATCACAGTCTTTGCTATGTAATTATTTGTTGAATATCTGAAACTACGCCTTTCTCATGTAGAAAAGCAGTGTGCAATTTTTAAATAATGCTATCTTCTTATACTATTGATTGTTTCCACCAATTAAATATTGTTTTCAATTCATATGCATTCAGGATATAATACAACACATACACATGCACACATATTACTGTCTTTGTTCCTTTATCTTAGTAGTAAAATTGGACATATTAATAATCTCTCATAAAGTCTTGTAAATTTCTTAAAATGAAATTCTGAGTTTTCTTTAACCTCAGGAAGCATATAGCTTTATAATTCTAAAAGTGAATGGTGAACTTGCTGGATAGACTATATTCAAAGTAGAAGTTCAATGTTTTAAAATTGTGTTCTCACTGTTTATATTGTATAATCTATAGTACTCCCCCATATGTTCCATGTCATTCCTTTAAGCAGTTAACACTTATCAACCATTAACTTATACCAATACTCTGCTTATCTAACCTTCTCAAACAAACTCAGCTTTAAAAATCTTCATTCATTGGATAAAATTAGGATTCTCTATTGTGATGTATCAGCGCTTTATCTCTGTCCCTAATTTAACAGTCTGATTTCATATCTCACTAATTCACTGCAAAATGCCCTGTGTTATATTCACGTGGGCATGTCGTCACACCCATAACATATAAATTTCTCACATTTTATTACAAGATCAAAAAAGGACTATAGGACTATATACAACAAAGTAGATAAAATCAAAAAATAAATAAAATTGTATCAAAGCAAAGACTGATATAATAGGATAAATTTATGAGCAAGGTCAATATGTGGACATGACTACACTACAATCTTATAACCTGGATGGAGATTGGAACCACATGTGCTCAGTTTGATCAAAAGAATGAAAAGTACATACGAGATATTTAAGAAAACTACAATTTTTCTGGACATTCAAATCAAGTGAAATTTATTTTCTAGGATTCTTGGAAAGTCTGAAGAAGTATGCAAAGTCCTCGTAAACATAGTTTGACATTTGCACAGTTCATATATATGAGACATTTTGCTGTATAGAAACTTTGCATTTTGAAGAAATATTTATCTGAATTACTTATCGGAAACTTTTCAAATGGTAAGTCTGGTTCATGGAACTGAATCATTTAGATTAAGAGTACCTCTGAGTGAGGAACCTGCATTTCATTTCTCGATTTGTCTTTATATATACATTTATTGGGAAAATAGTAATCTTTTAAAGTGTCCCTAACTTCTCAAAACGTAACTGTCATGAATGTTGTACCATATTCTCTACAATTGACCTAGGAATGCTTCTCATCGCATCTGAAAGTATTATTTTAAAATGCAATTACAGTAAAGGAAATTATATGTGAGTCCAAAACTAATCTATCCTAACGGTCAACTGTATAATATGTCTTGATCTTCGGAAGGAATACTTGACATGGAGAGAAAGTATACTTTCAGTTTATCATCCACAAATATCGATAGAGTTGTTATTTAAGGCTTAATGATTATGTTTTGCTCCATTTATTTATGCTGGATGTCTTGGTGGTGTCTCACTATTCAGCCCAGGTTATGAAATGGCAATAAACAATACTTGGTTGGAATCAAGAATGACCATGAAGGGAAATATTGTGTAACTCTAAAGATGGCAAATTACATAGTAAGAAATCAATAGATGTCAGTTATTTTTTTCGTCATCATCATCATCGTCATCATCATTATCTTTACTCGGTACCAAACAATTTATTTTTAAGTACTTCTTGTAAGGGGACATTTATGTAGTAAATCTTCAATTGTCATATTGCCTTTCCAGTATTAATCATTTTTTACCTCTGGCACTAGGTGAAGCAATTTAAAACAATATTTAGTATTCATAAAACATTTTAGTGTAATTATCAATCTTTTACCAATCATAAAGGGGATAGCTATCTTAGAGTCTTGTTTTTCTAGGTGTAACAATTGTAAACACCATCAAGTAAATTTATGGTATTACTATGTGCCAGACCGTCCTAAATACTTTGAGTATATTAACTAATTTAATCTTCTCAGCAAAATAGTCAAGCAGTCTCTTTTGTTAACATCATTTTACGTATGAGGATATTGAAGGCCAAAGAACATAAATCATTTTCCAAAATCACACATGAGGCAATGAATTAATAGATACATCATCAGAAAAATATTATTTTATTTTCTGATCTTATTATGTAAGGTAGACTTCCAAACTTATATTGAATAATAGTGGTTACAGCTTATAGCTCTCGCTTCTTCCCTATTTTAAAGGAATTTATGTTGACATTCCATGATTCTGCTTAATATTAAGCTTAGTTTTTGGGAAAGGATACTATATTAAGGATATTTTTATGCAAATATCTAGTATATATTTAATAAATATGATTGCTAAATTTCTACAAGTGACTTTTTGTCTTTTGATGATGTAATGGTATCTATATTTCGTTTTTGTAATGAATTATGTTGATGGTTTTTTATATATGTTGTTTCTGCATTGTAGTACAGAAATCTATTTGATTATGATCTCATATTCTTTCTTTCCATTGCTGAACTCAGTTAATATATTATCTGTACTTTTTGTATTAAATTTCATATGTGATTTTTTTCTGTTTTTCAATTTGTATTATCTCTGCAGAGTTCTTACTATTAAGAAATTAAGAGATGTTTCTCTCATATTTTATGATTTAGAAAAGTTTAAACCATTTTGAAAGTATGTGATTGACTTTCAACTTAGTTATAAAATAATACAACCGTAATTAACTTGTTTAATTGTAGGTATTTAATTAACTTTAAAATATTCTTGGTAGTTTATTTTATTTAAATTTATACCTTTTGAAGAGCTAATAGTTTATATTTTGCAAGAAAGTCATCCATTCACTAGATTTTAAAATTTGATGTCACATCATTGCATATATACTCTCATTGTTAATTTAGTCTTTTTTCACAATTTTAGTTCTGCTTCATATAGAGGACATTTTTGTTTCCCTATGTTTTTCTTAATGAGGCTTCTCAACATTCTATCAATTTAATTTGATACTTTAAAACTTCTTGTCTGATAATTCCAACTGTCCGCCATATTTGAGTCTCTCTGATGATTTCTCTGTCTCCTCAAATTTTGTGTTTTTTATTTTAATATGCCTTGTAATATTTTGTTGGAATTTGGCCATGAATACCCAATACTGGCTCTAGGAGTGGCTTCTGCTCTGGTAAGCTGTGATTCTCTGTATCTATCTGTGTGTTTCTCCAATTTTGGGGGTAGTGGGTTGCCCTGTAACCACAATTTTCTGATGAATCTAGGAAGAGTTATTTCCCATTTGTTCAGTTGCTTTCTTGTGAGGATGGGAGTGATTATTTCCAAGCTTCTTGCATGCCAGAGCAGAATCCAGAAATCCTGTTCCTTTACTTTTGAAGGGTAATATCACTGGATACAGAATTCTAGGCAAGTGGACTTTTTTCTTCCAATGCTTTAAATATGTCCTTCCAGTCTCTTCTTGTTTGCATGGATTCTGAAGAGAAGCCTAACATAATTCTTATTCTTATTCCTCTATAGGTCAGGTGCTTTTCCCCATTGACTTCTTTGATGATTTTTTGTTGTTGATTTTGTGCAATTTGAATATGATATGCCCAGGTGTAGATTTTTTGGCATTTATTCTTCTTGATGTTCTCTGACTTTGTTGTCTGTCATTAACTTTGGAAAATTCTCAGGTATCATTATTTAAATATTTCTTTGGTTCCTTTCTTTATTTGTTCTCCTTCTGGTATTCTCATTATATGTTAATGAGAATATGTTACACCTCTTGTAATTGTCCCACAATTCTTTGATATGTTGTTCCATTTTTTTAAATTCTTTTTTATCTTTGCTTTTCAGATGGGGAAAGTTTCTATTGACGTATCCTCAAGCTCACTGATTCTTTCATCAACTGCATCTAGTCTACCAATGATCTGATCAAAGCAGTTCTTAATTTCTGTTATAGTATCTTTTCTTTCTAACCTTACATTTGATTCTGCCTACATTACCCATCTATTCCCGCATGTTGTCTACTTTTCCCATTAGGGCCCTTAGCATATTAACCATAGTTATTGTAAATTCACAGTCTGACAATTCCAAAATGTTGGCCATATCTGAGTCTGGTTCTGATGTTTGCTTGGTCCCTTCAGACTGAACTTTTTGCCTTTTATCATGCCTTGTCATATGTTGTTGAAAGCTGGACACAATCTGTCTGGTCAAAGGAACTTAAGTTAACAAACCTGAGGGTGAGATTTTGTGGTTACTGCCTAGGAAACATTATTTCTGTTCATTTTTGCTGTTCCTATAAGAGTAAGAGGCTAAAATTTCCTCTAATGACCTGTTTTT